>NC_073693.1:340626819-340823574 GCF_029784155.1 Uranotaenia lowii
ACTTTTGATAATTGGTGCAATTTCGATATTTTTTACCCTCCTGAGAGATTTGAAATTATCGTCTTTCCACGACAATGGCATAGTTAATAAGATAAGCACAGATTAGCTAGGTTGATGCTCAGATTGTTGGGAAATGGTGGATTGTTTGGAATTGTATGGAAACGGAGACGCTGGAAAAGTGCAGGTTTTTAAGGCTGTTGCTGTGATATTTTCTCCGGTGAATAAGACGGAGAGACGGTTTTGAATCAGCCTTCCGTGAAAAAGACGGATTGGCTAAGGTAGCGCACGAAGCTTACCGTACACGAATGCAAACGAGCGATCGTTGCCCGACGGACCGAGTGAACATTGCCGCGCACCCTTTTCTTGCTCGTTTCCCGTTCCCTTGTATCTATCACTTTTAGCCACGCCCCCCATGCGTTGTCCGATTGATGTGTTCGGCTGCCGAACGTAAACGATTTGAATTTTGAATTCGCAGAACTGTACGTTCGCTTCGCTGATGTTTCCCCCGATTGCTGTTTACTCCTGCCCGAAGCTTTCTTCCTGATGCTTTCCGAGAATGGTTGCCACATGTACAGATTTATCTAGACAGGTACAGACAGAGATGCCAATGTGCCTGATTTTTTCAGGCATTGCCTGATTTTTCGAGGCTCTGCCTGACAACCTGATAAGCCATTGAATTTCCCTGATTTTTGAAAATATGCCTGATTTTGCCTGTTTTTTGCGAATGTCCATGAAAAATGGGTAGTAAGGAACAGGAGTACCCAAGTAACACAGATCAAGCTAACTAGCATTTCTATGTTTTATCATGGTTTTATTATGGCTTTTCTAGTGCAGCTCTTTTTATGATGGTTTTATTATGGTCATGCAAAATGCTTATATTCTTGAATCGGCCATCTGTTTTTAGATAGTTTTGAAACGCTCATAAATCTTCCATTAAACATACTGTTTTAGTTATTTAGAAAGAGTTAGGAATGCTTTGTTTAAACTATAATAAAACACAAACTTAGAAGTTTGCTCCAAGCTTTCTTTTGCATGTTCTATAATAGCACTCAGTGCCTGATTATTAAACCGCCATAAAACTTAGTGACAGTTCTCGATCAAGATGTCAAATCAGGACACGCTCAGATTAGATAGCACATATTTGAATTAGAATTCCCATTTTTACAGATTTTTGATAAGTTCTGTGTGTTGATTTTGAGTTAAAATAATAAAAAAATTATAAAAATCTATGAAAACTTCGAATTACCGGAAGTGGAATGAATAACTCTAGAATATGAGTATTGAGTGAAAGAGTTCAAATAGGAGGAACAAAATTTGTTGCTTGACGCCATCATTAGTACAAGATGGCGGCTTCCGCTTTTATTTTCAAAGATGTAAATAACTGAAAATATCATGAAACCTTATTAAAATTGTTATTAGGTGAAAGTAATAAACGAGTAGAAGTCGAATTTCGTTGTCCGTCGCCATCTTAAGTTCCAAGATGGCGGCTACCACTCAACTTGAAAATACTGTAAATGACTGAAAAATCGCCTCAAACCCTTACAATATGGGTATTAGTTGAAAGAAATGAACCAGTAAAAGTCAAAGTTCGTTATTCGACGCCATCCGAATTCAAGATGGTGGTTTCCACTGAACTTTAAAATGTTGTATATGACTTATAATCGTATGAAACCCCAACAATATTGGTATTGGGTAAAAGGGCTAAACGAGTAGTAGTCGATTTTCTCTTTCCGCTTTACTCTGAAATGCTGTAAGTGACCCAAATCGCACAAAGCAACCACAATACAGACCCCGAGCGTTTTTGGCAACATTCGATTTTGAAAACATCCGATTTTGGTACATGTCCCTAAATCAAACAAATAACAGAAACAACATAACCTTATAGTTTTCGCTTTAATAGGACCAATACAATTTAGACATATTAGCATGATAGACATAATACAATGACATAAATAGCAAATGGAAAAAAAACAAAAACTATCGACAAAACAAGAAAAGTGCTAAATGCATCAAAAACATGATAAAAAATGTAGTACAAAGAAAAAAAAAAGTTAAGGAAAGAATCGTTCGATTTGAACAACACAAAATGTTCGAGCGGGTTGCCAAAAACAATCAGGGTCTGGTTCTTCTAGTTTATCCCTTTCAACGAATACCAATATTGTAAAGCTTTCGTGCGGTTTTTTTGTCATTTGCAGAATTTTAAAGCTCAGTGGAAGCCGCCATCTTGGATTTCAAGATGTCGTTTGATAGAAAACTTCGACTTCTACTCGTTTGGTCCTTTCACACAATGCCTATATTGTGGAGTTTCATGCGATTTTCAGTGTTTAACAGCATTTTTAAAGTTCAGTGAAAGCCGCCCATCTTGGATTTCGAGATGCACCTGATAACAAAATTTGACTTCTTCTAGGTTAGCCCTTTTAGCCAATACCCATATTGTGGGTGTTTCATGCGGTTTTTTTAGTTATTTACAGCATTTTAAGGTTCAGCGAAAGTCGCCATCTTGGATTTCAAAAGGATCTGATAGAGAAATTCCACATAAACTGATTAAGCCATTTTACCCAATGACCATATTGGGGGAATTTCTAGTGATTTTCAATGATTTCAATCATTTTATAGTTCAGTGGAAGCCGAAATCTTGGATTTCAAGATGACGCCCAATTGCGAAATTGGTATTCTACTCGTTGATCCTTTTCAACTTATACCCCATTTTGTGGAAGTTTCATGTGATTTTCAGTGATTAACAGCATTTTAAAATTCAGTGGAAGCTGCCATCTTGGATTTCAAGTTGACGTCCGATAGCGAAATTCGACTTCTTGTAGTTTAGCCCTTTCACCAAATACCAATATTGTGGGCCTTCCATGCGATTCTCAGTGACTAACAGCATTCAAGTTCAGCGGAAGACGCCATCTTGGATTTCAAGATGGCGTCGAAAAGAAAAAAATCGGCTTCTTCTAGTTTAGCCCTTTCAACCAATACCCATATAGTGGTTGTTTAATGCGACTTTTGGTCATTTACAGCATTAAAAGTTCAGCGGATTCCGCCATATTGGATTTCAAGATGGCGTCTGATAGCGAAATTCGACTTCTAATCGTTTAGCCCTTTCACCCAATACCAATATTGATGGGATTTCATGCGATTTTAAGTCATTTACAACATTTGAACGATCAGCGAAAGCCGTAATCTTGGATTTCAAGATGGCGTCAGACAACAAAATTTGACTTCAACTCATGATTTATTCCACGGGTGATTAACAACCAATCTGTTTTTATTTAAAATGTATGTCCTCATTTACTGTACTAAGGATTAACAACTCAGAAATTAGGAACTCATCCTAAGTGTGTAATTGATTGGCTTGCGAGAGAAACGTCAAATCGTAGCTTTTTTTGGGGTCATCATTAAACCATAATAAAACTATGAATTGACTCACGCCATGTTGGTTGCAAAATCGAAGGGCACAAAATGACGCCATGTTGATGGATTCACAATGCAACTATTGCAAATCGGAAGCGAGAGGCGGCCGAGGAAGCGAATCAATTGAAGCTTCTATCCGACGCTCATAGAGAGGAAGCATGATGGACGAAAAAATTTGTACTCGGCCAACGGCCAAATACCGAATATTGACCTTTTAAACTATTCGGCCAAACGAATATTCGGTCGAATACTCCAAAGAGTTTTTAATTATAAAACCAAGAGCGATTATTTCATTTTCCTTATATTTGATCCATTGTAATATCCCTCATGTTTTGAATCGATCATTTCCAATCAGATGATATTACCATATGATGTATTACGAGATCTTTTTCAGGTAGGGGTTTCTCTGAAATTCAAAATGTCTCAAAGAATTGAAAGGACATCAGATGACTTGTCGCTGTCGTTTCTACATGGTCGGGCAATTCAGGACGATTTTTGAAAAAATATAAAAACAAAGGTAAATCTTAGAAATCTAGGTCTAGGTAGGTGGTTTCAAAAATAAATATTCGGATTTTTGTTTTGTTTGCTGTGTTACAAAATCGGGAATTTCATGTTAACATGCGGAAAAAAGTCGGGAAAAATGCGGGAAATCCAAAATGGATTTCGAGTGGCCACCCTGAGGAACAGGAAATGATTAGTAGAACCTATGAACTATGAATTCAATAAGGGTTCGAAACTTTGGCAAATGCTTTGAGGATGTATGTTAAATTGAGACTCAGACAGAGCACGTGACTGATATAGTGACAGAAAAATACTATTGTAACATTGAGATCTGGGGACCAAAAAAAAAGGTCGCCACCTTCAAAACTTAGGTGTCCAGACATTTGCACAAATTTCCAGACATTTCTTAAAAATCTTCCAGACTTTTCTGAAAAATAGTTGGCAACCCTGCTTACAACACATATTGGCGCGAAAATGTGGAGCGATGATCAAAAAAAAGGTCATCACTTTGACCGAAAATCCGTTACGTTTACGTTGCCTGATTCTGCCTGAATTTTATTTCGCCAGTTCCCTGAATTTTGAAAAAAAAAAAGTTGGCAAATCTGGGTACAGATTTTTGAACTCATTTTTGGTACAGAATCTGTACACACTGATGACAGATTTTCAAAATTTGGTACAGATTTGTACACATTTTTCACTTTTAAAACTGAGAAAAGTTACTACATTTTGCTTTCATCCAGTTTATTGAAAACTTTATAGAAAATAATTCAAAGGCTAACTTTATCATTCAGACGATAGGAGTTCCTTACTGGGAAGTACACACTCATATAAAGGATGTTAAAAATCAAATTGTAACGCTGACACTCTACGAAAACAGTACAGAAATGTGCATCAGTGTTTTATTTGTTCGCAAATACTCAACCCCTGAGTAGTTATTTATTTGCGTGAAGTTAAATAAACAACATAATCGACTAGTATTTTGATAAAGTTATTCTGTTTTTTTTTTGGAGAACTTTGTAGCGATGGCTCGGCGAACGATTGACAGCTTTTTCAAAACGCAACCAAAAGGTAGGAAATTTAGTTTAGTTATGATTAAATCTAATAAAATGGAAACGTTACCCGCTATTCTTACAGATGCACCAACTGCACCTGGATGTGTTGTGATGACGGATGTGCTTCCTTCATCAGCTAAACGACCTTACACAGAACCCGACGCTGATCTAGCTCATGAGGTAGAGTCAAACGCAACCACTTCGTCCAAACCGGGAAAAGAAAAGAGAAAACAAAAATTCTCAAATCAGTGGCTTACGGATGACAAACTATGCTGCTTCGAAAAATATTCAAATGATGAATACTTCGCATGGTGCAAAATTTGTGTGGATAAATTGAGCATAGGACGTGGAGGAAGGGCCAATTTGATCGCGCACCTCAAAACAAATCGCCACCGTGAAATGGCAGAAAAGGTGAGAATCTTGTTATACAAATAAAAAAAAAAGAAATATGACTTTACGGTTCTTCTATTATAGGTGAATATCGAAAAAGAGGTTTCTATTCAAAAATACAGCACAATGCTTTGACAAATTCAAAATTCTCACAAAGTTGTTCGGTGTGCTCTGCTTCGCAGAAAACCATGAACGACATACAAAGATTTGTCGATACAATGTCAGATGCAACTTCAAGGCGAAGAAAATGCAGACGTCGAAAATTCAGAAAATCCCGTTATTGGACTTACAACATTACGTGCTAAAATTCGGCTAATAGAGTGGATGCTTCATGTAAGTTACATGCTCGATGTGAAAGAATACTGTAAAACTGTCGAAATTAAAGATCTTGTGGACAAGAGAAACAACACATCCAAAATAGATTTCATAAGGAATGCTAGTTGCTAGTTTTGAAAATCCTTCGATGACATTACGAATTACTCGAATTGATGAAAATTATGATGTGAGGTTATTGCGGATAACCAAGCTTACTATTCATTCGCACTATTAACGGCTCGTATACATACTAGTTTTGTATAATGGGTATCCGATGCCAGCCAGTGCTCACCAAAATTAGATTCACGGGTCCAAAGCTAGAGAAGTAGCTCTTTTACCCATAAAAAAGTATACAACTTCAGTTTATTTCTTATAATCATTCTTTTTCCCGATAACCAGGTGTGATGAGCGATGAAGCACAGGAAGCACGAAACAAAGATTTTACAAAAATTCGGAAGTCTCTTACAAGAAAATTATTAAGAAAAGAAACGAGGCAGGACGGGCTTAATGACGTGCAGATTCTACTCCAATAATGAACTTCCTTGGAGGTGGAGTTATCGGCATAAAATGCTATGCTGGACCGGCACTCACAAGCTTTCTCATCGTTGGCATTGTCCCCCCCCCCCCCCCCCCCCCCAACCGCATTGCATATGTTGAAAAGAAACCAAATATCACATATCCCATATTCCATCACAAGATATAGCAGGATGGAAGCAATAAGGCAGCAAGGATATTGTCGAATGATGTACCGAGCGCTGTGTGAGTAAGTAAACCGGCATTAGAGAAAAAAATCTTTGTTTCCGACCGCTGGCAAAAAACACCAGCCAAGATGAGCTGTGCGTGAGTAGGTAACCCGGCCGGCAATAGAAAACTGTTTCTAGTTTCCCATTACCACCTCATTCCCCTCCCATTCTCATCCCTTTCCCATCAAAGGCAAAGGAGGATGTCTTTCTGGACATTTGCCTCACCTTACTGCACATTGAATCCTAAGGATTAACTGTCCCTCACACACTACTAAAATTGCGTATGAGGTGAAAAAAGGAGCCAAAATGAACCTGTGGAACCATCAAAAAAGATTGTAGTATCCAAGCAAGATCGTTGACGAAATGAGTGATCCCAAGTGGCTTCCCTCAGAGAAACTAGAAGGGACTTCGAACTGCTTTTATTTAGTTATTTAGTTAACAAATGAAGCAAGCTAAGCGTGTCGTGGCTGTAGATGTTGAAATGTACCTCAGGGTGTGTCTACAGAAGTGTTTGCTTCTTAAGATGAAGCAACACAAGGGCCCTGAGGTCTACTGCCTGGACCCGCATTGAGTCAATAGATGTAATTCTCTTTACATTATCCATGGCAAAAAAGGGGAGGAAATGCTAAATTTTAGAAAATTCTTGAATTTTATAAATAGTTAACTAAATAATTTTCCCTACAAAGTTAAATCCGTTTAGCGTAATTTCATAAAAAATTTTTTTGGGAGAATATCTTTTAAATTTAAAGGCACATAGTGTCTTCAAAGAGCAGTGACAAACAACTCCTTCTTCAAGCGAACAAATTTTAATTTAACATCATCCAGCTGCTCCATTCTGGTTATTCGCAGCTTCTTGGCGGGTTGGCGGCAGCATATTAATCCGTCCGGAAGAACGGCGAGAGATCGACGTTTGCCAAACAATAACAAAAACCTCGGAAAGGGTGCAGCCCCTTTCCCGGATGGATTTGGCTCATTGCTAATGACAACGTAAGCTAGGGTCCTGCCATGCACGAATTCGGTATAAAACCCCATTCAACAAAGCAGGCCACTTTCGTCGCCATCGTCAAAGCCAAAAGAAGCAGCAGTCGTCCTAGATTGCTTCGATGGTTTTCGGCAGAGTCGGGAAAACTTTTAATGAGCGACATTTTCCGTTGACTCGGGTGCCGTTCACAGTTCACAGGAAGTGTACCTACCTTGGTACGTAAATATTGGAAGCCAAAAATTTCCAAGTAGGCGAAGCGAATTTTGGTTCTACCCCTCAACAGAAAAGGGTGACTGAGATTTCCGCTAATGGTGGCTGTTCGGAATCGGTTGATTTCCGCACACTCCTTAGCACAGCCCTAGGAAATTGGTGGAAGGAATTTCATCGGGGAGGTTGGGTTTATTTTTGCTTTGAATTAAAATTTTTCGAGTGCTACTCAAATAAAGCGTGTCTGTCGGTAGAAAACGTCGCTGTCGAGTGGCGGTAAATCAAATTAAGAGCTTAATGGCATCCTCGAAGTTGTGTGCATCGAAGCGGCAGCCGGAAAGACGCCATCCTCTGGAAACCCGAGGAGAGTGGGTGAGAGTCCTTAAACGAAAGTTGTTCTATACGATTGCATTACGGAATACTTTGAGCAGAATTCGAACAAAGAACTACTCATTACTACTTGATTTTTGCAATGAAATTGATGTGTGGCTGTGTTACAAAATCAGTTAAAATAAGGCGCTTAAATCTGAAAAGAAGCCGGACGACGTTTCCTTAAAATTAATTCATTTTTTTGTCAGTTCTTTTCAACAGTTTGGTAATTACCACCACTTGGCAAACATTTGAATACCGGCATTATTCAAATGATTTCCAGCAAATGTGTAGCTCTTCCTAATCCAATCAGATCACGCAAAACCCAAAGACGAATTCATTAAGCCAAATAATTGGAAGCTTCCCGGGTCCATTCCGGGGATTTGTCCTTCGTTGATCCCCAAACCTGTTAAAGTCTGGGCTCAGTCACTTACCAAATCTGGACCCATAATTCGAACTCATCCCGCTGCTAATGCTTATCATTTCGTGTTTAGAACTGTTTTCACTAATTCGACACATTCGAATTGGCAAACAAATCTGCCTGAGTTTTTTTTTAATGTTTTGTTTCTGTCGGTGCTGCCTGTCATCTTCAGGTGCATTTGAATCTTCACAAATACATAATTTATAGTTTTGGCGAACAGTTTTTTCGAGGCTCGGGACCTTAACATCTACCTCATCTGAAGCAGGGTGATTCGTATAATTTGACCCGACATATGGATGATCTAGAAAAAGCTTAAAAAAGCACTTTTCAAACCACACATGAGACAGGGTTTCGTGTCCCGGAATCGGTGATTGGAAGTTTGTCCAGAAGAGGACGTCCCGCCAAAGGATGATGATGAGGACGACGAGATGGACAAAAAGACGACGACGACGACGATGATGATGACGCCGAATAAATTAGGCCAAATGGTTTTCCCCGGAATAGGGAAATGAGTGTGGCGTGTGAGTGATTCGAGAGCATCGGTGGATTTGGGAAACCAGAAAAAAAACCAGGCTATTATTCATTTTGCAGGGAGATGTGGCAAAAAGATGTCTGGGTTGGTCCGCGCCGGCTGGACACTTGGTTAGAGACATCAAAGATGTGTCTGTAAGCAAATTAGTTGTTTTTTCTCAAACTTGATGAAATGGGTGACTTTGTATGATTAATTTTTGAAACATTTCGAATAACTGATTCAGTAAATTGTTTCTATTGTTTCAATGAAAAGTCTGCGAACCTTTCGTTTGACGCCGGCCATCAGATTATGACCTTATCCACTTTCTTCGCCGCAGAACGACAGTTTTCATTAAATTGCTTCTTGTTGCTAACAGTTGTTTGGGTCTTCTTAAGATACTGCTGGACTATCGGCCTAAATTTTTCGTTTTGGCAAAATTCTGGTGTGTTGGGAGGGTTTTTATCTTGGGCTCAACCTGAATGTTGTTAGTGACATACTCCTCCATGAACTTTCCCATAATGGCAGGATGTCACTGCTCAGACAGGTCATGTCTTTTCAGGAAAGGCAGCACACGCTTCTGAAGACACTTTTTTGCGTAAATTTTCTGGTTCACGGTCTCGGTTGCAACGAAAATTCTTTTGATTTATCTATTTAGAAGCCGATACGACATAAACATGTCCTCTGGACCTTACCTCATAGATATTTTCTAAAATTTCATAAATATAATTATGTATTAATTAAAATCCTGCAATTGAAAAAAAGAAATTTTAAAACTTAAGAAAAGTAACACATTTTATGCAATCCCAAAAATTAAATTTCTACTTTAAATATGAAAACTACTCGATCAAATGATTTCATTAGCACATAAACTTGTCGGAGTATAAAGAATAATTTTCGTTTGTTTTCTCTCGAGCAAACTGAAGTTGCTTCCCGACGAAATTTAGTTTTTCATTTATTTCCTTTTATTTAGAATCCCAAGCAACCAAAAGCCACATATTTACATTAATGAAGGCTGACAAAGAGAATCAACTGCCCAATAATCTTGAGTGAGCTTTATGTACTCATCAATGAACTTGAAAGTTACAAAAGTGATTTATATGTACGATGCAAGGGACTTAAGTCTCATAAAGGGTACAAAAGTGATAAACGGGATTTACTAAGTCACAAAAAGTGCATTTAGGTGCTCTCAAAATCACATCACCACTTCGAGTATTAGTTACAGTAAGAACAACATCTAGGCGTGGTCTTGTGGTTGCGTGTTCGATTCTCACCACGAAGGTCGGAGGTCGATCCCCATGCTGGGCATGTTTTTTTGTCAATAAGTAATTCGGTACTTAAGTGACCATTCTGATGCGATATATGCGATTTTTTCTATCGGAGTTTAACCTAGGAATTTTTACTTAATTCTACGGGTGATGAGTCAAATTATCAAAAAAATTACCTTAAAAAATGTTACATGCAAATCATATATGATTCATTCTTTAATTTATCTTCATGATATATTTTCAATAAATCAATCGACTTTTTCCGGCAAGTTTTGGAATGATTTTAATGTTTTATCAGCTGTCCATACCTGTCGAGCTATTCTGGCATTTGCTCCTCTTAAGTGGACACTAAATTCAGCAGGCAGAGTTTGTGAAACATGAATTTGACAATATCTATATAGTTTTCATACACACAGGAAATAAGAAAATCACCATTTCAAACTGTCGAAGTGCCAAATTTTTGTTGATGTATTTCGTTTTTTATAAAAATCACACTTGCATAAAAAAAACTATTCCCAATTAAAGCATACATGGGATAAGTAATAGGCTGAGAATAGACTACAGCCAGAATCAAGTAAGTTATTCTGATTTTTTATTCTAAATTTCATTCTGAAATTTAATTTTTAATTATTGGATTTTTGCATTGAGAAGCCTAAGGTAGAAAACTGTATGGGTTAACTCTAGAGCTCGAAATAATGGCGAGTGTTCTTCCAACTGATTGACAGTCATTTTTTTAAAATAATATTTCTTCTATGTGATAAATTTTTATGCTGTTTTGAAAACATTTTTTTAATGAAATCTGAAGTGTTCCGCTTTTTTGCTGTGCTCTGCTGTTTTCTTGAAATGTTCCACTTTTTTAAACTATGCGGCAACTGTTTGTTCATGAAATTTGATGAACATTTCTTTGAAATTGCTGTGATTTTGCTATATTGTACATTGATCCGGTCAAGAAATTTCTCGTTTTTTAAAAAAATTTCAATAAAGTTTCAAATAAAGTTAGGACCATCAAACCCAACCAATCGCCTAGCAATATTGTTATGTCGAAACTTACATGTGTGACAAATTTCATGAAAATTAGTTAAAAACTTCAAAACACATATTGGACTTTTGAGGAAGATCTTGATCTGAACAATGCTTCAAGCGATTCCATAGGTATCCTGGACTACATCAAATAAATGATAATTTGAACACTAATGGCAGACACTAATGCCAGACCTTGCTTTGGTAAGCGTTCCAAGTTCGTTCGACGTTTTCAACCCATCTACATCGATTTCAAAAATTGACACACACCACCCACCGTTTATTTTAAAACTTGACAATCCACTGCACGCTGCTCAACAGAACGAAAACAACAACTGTACGACTTTCGAATTTTTAACTAAAGGGTGATACGGTCAAAATTTGGTCAAGGGAAAACGGGTGTAAATCGGTGAAATCGTTTATTTAAAAAATCAAATTAAATTTCTTTTTCAAATTTAATTAGCATAAAATTCAGGAAAAATATTCAGTTAGGCTTCCGCTTTTCCAAATTCGAATTGCCGGGCCTTACGCTTAACCCCTGCCATCAGATTTTGTACAGCCACCTTGTCCACCTTTTGCGCCGCAGAAAGCCAGTTTGCCTTGAACTGCTGCTCGTCCTTATTCGTTTTTTGGTCTTCTTTAGGTTCCGCTTGACAATAGCCCAGTATTTCTCAATTGGGCGGAGCTCTGGCGTGTTGGGAGGGTTCTTGTCCTTGGGAACGACCTGCACGTTGTTGGCGGCTTACCACTCCATGGCTTTTTTACCGTAATGGCAAAATGCCAAATCCGGCCAAAACAGTACGGATCAACCGTGTCAACCGTAAATTTCTTGGTTGACAGTCCCGGAAGCTATGAAAATGCTGCTTTTCAAGCCACAGGTACAGATGGCTTGCCAAACCAGATATTTCTTCGCAAACTTTGACAGTTTCATGTGCTTGAAAATATCTGCTACCCTTCCCCTTCCTTCTGCCGTATAAAACTCTTGTCCCGGAAGCTGCTTGTAGTCGGCTTTGACGTAGGTTTCGTCGTCCATTACCACGCAGTTAAACTTCGTCAGCATCGTCGTGTACAGCCTCCGGGATCGCGCTTTGGCCGTCGTATTTTGTTTATCATCGCGATTTGGAGTCACTACCTTCTTGTAAGTCGATAGTCCGGCTCGTTTTTCGGCTCGATGCACGGTTGTAGATGATACACACAGCTTATTTGCGGCATTTCGGAGAGAGAGGTTAGAGTTTCGCTTGAAACTACCGGCAGCTCTCTTTGTCGTCTCAGTGGCTTCCGGTTTTCGATTTCCCACCGATCCAGACTTCCTGGCTGTCGACAAACGTTTCCCAAACACTTTAATTGCATTTGTAACGGTTGATTTGGCAAGTTTTAGCGATTTAGCCAGCTTTGCGTGCGTGTAGCTCGGATTCTCGCGGTGCGCGAGCAAAATTATGATACGCTGCTCTTCTTCTTTGGACGGCATGTTGACAACTGAAGAGTGAATTCCAAAATCAAATAGGAGCAACATTCTAACACACATACACACACACACACACACACACACACACACACACACACACACACACACACACACACACACACACACACACACACAGACACACACACACACACACACACACACACACACACACACACACACACACACACACACACACACACACACACACACACACACACACACACACACACACACACACACACACACACACACACACACACACACACACACACACACACACACACACACACACACACACACACACACACACACACACACACACACACACACACACACACACACACACACACACACACACACACACACACACACACACACACACACACACACACACACACACACACACACACACAAACACACACACACACACACACACACACACACACACACACACACACACACACACACACACACACACACACACACCTTCAAAATGAGGGGTGTTCAGGTTTTTTAAATGCATAATTGAAAGAAATACGTCAAGTTGATATTGACCAAATTTTAACCGAATCAACCTTTACACAATGGGTGATACTGTTCTCGAAACTGTTGACACAATTAAGAACCTCGGTGTTACCTTCGATAGCCGGATGAGACAGTTCACACTCATATCACTACAATAACCGCCAAGGCTTTCGCTAAGCTTTGTTTCCTCCGTCGCAACACAATCCATTTCAACGACGACGTGTATGCACTTGTTACACTTTATGGTTCGATTGTCAGAAGTATTCTTGAATACGCAGCTCCAGTTTGGGCCCCGTTTCAACTGACTCTGAGTCAATCACTGGAAGAAGTCCAGCAAGTGTACGTCTCGGTGGTCGAGTGGTTAGCGTGGTATGACGGTAATCGCTGGTCCACTGATGGTATGGGTTCGATTCCCATCTCGGTACTGGGTGTTGAATGTTAATCTTAAGTTGTCCACGTCATTTATTCAGTTTCTAAAGCCTAATTCGGCTAAGACGGTGTATGTCTTTAAAAGTGTTTTTTCGCATTGTTCTTCGGAAACTTTACTGGAGTCCCGAAGTCAGGACTCCCTACGAACATCGATGTAACCTGATTCATCTTGAAACGTTATCCCGTAGAAGGAAGTTCCCTCAGTGTTTATTCACACTCGCTCTGCGGCATCCAATAGAAACATGTAACCGTTATTTTAAAGAGTGTGCTAGAATTTTTGATTTTGGTATGTCTAAGCAGTTATTTAAAAATAGATCAAGGATATTAGAACAATAAGTCTGTGCGAAACAATATTTTTTTCGAAGACAAATAAATAAATAATAATTAGGTATTTAATATAACATCTGTTAAGCTGTTTTGATTCTGAAACAAAAGTCGCGTTTTTCCTGTATCCCTTAAGAAAGTTTAGTAATCATGTCCAAGTTATCTTATACCGTATTTGTTTATGCCGAGTGTTGCACTGGTGCACCACAAGGTGCTGTCAAACTGTTTGTTTATTCGGACAGTGTTGCACTGGTTTTGACCTGGTGTTGCATTGCCATCGAGCGGTGTTGCCCCGAACATTTTGTCAGTGTTGCGAGAGAGCGTGTGAGTGAGTGAGGTAGCAATACACTGCCGACGATTTGTGTTTGTTTTTATCGGGTACGGTGGAACACTGAACGAGGGGAGAAAACAAAAACGGTATTAATACCAGTGTTCCACATGACATATACATTTATTGTTGTTGTATTGTCGCTGAATCCCCAAACCGGAGTTTTCGCCAACATCAACGACAGTGACATCACTGACGACATTTCATGTTGACCAAACTTCTATCAAACATTTGAACGCTGATGTGGTCTAGTGGATAGGCTGGCGCAAGTCTAGTAACCCTGGTACTGGGTTCGATTCCCGGTATCGGCAAGGAAACTTTTGGGTTCGAATCCCATAAGTGGCCGACAGGTAAGATGTGTTTCCTCTTATAACTGACCATATTATAAGAATGTTCAATCAGTTGCCAGCTGGCCAGGTATATACACGGATGCCGGAATATTTGTAAATAAACTAGCCCATCTGATTGATTTGTTCTTCCAAAATAAACCTACATCAATAAAATTACATTCACTCCATTACAGTTCATAAAAAGCCATTAGGTCCGGGTATGGTATGCTGCATTGGAGATTTGTCGAACCTAAAAATCTTAGAATGCATGTGAGCACATACTTAGGACGAAACTGCGGTAAATCCGTGCACCCATGGTGGATAACCAACATACACACAACATACATACAACATACATACAACATACATACAACATACATACAAAACTTCTATCAAACATCTCCCAAGTGTTGGAACCAAACAAAAGAAAGTATAGTGTAAAGATAAAGCAAGTGAAATTTTGTCCAGTCAAACGTAATTCTAATTGCATCGATTTATGTAGCATTGAATTGAAGTCTTTGGTTGAGGCTGTGCAATGTTGGTTACATTGGTTTAATTATTTATGAGTTTAAATACGATTACGTCTTTTTGGAAACTCGATACTTTAAGAGTTGATTTGAAATTATACACACTCTTTTGGAGATTTTTTTTTTCGAGCTTGTACGTCTAGGTTTCTATTAGCTATGCAGATTGGCAAACAGTCATTGAAGAACTTACCGGTATAACTATGTTCGATGTTTACTCTTGGGCTCGAACTCATAGACATCGGGTCAAAAGACAACTGCTTTGTCAACAGAGCTAAATCAGAAGCCACCCCATTTGACTGTTTTTGATTTCTGAAGCAGTATTTTCACTTGCATCGAATGGGAAAATTAGAAAATCATGGAAATCATCACGAATAGCTCGACTGAACGAAGCTATTAATAAAAATGCTAATCAAAATGCAGACAGAGCATTATTAACTGGATGTGAAAAAGTTGATAGCAACATCTCAGTTGGATTTTCTATGATCAAATACTCAAAACGTTAAACACTGCTCAAAACGCGTTTTCATTTCACGTTGTTATGATTTTTTGAAACAACTGTATAACTACTAATCTGATGTCAAACTTCCACTTTTGGAACTTTTTGTATTCATTCATCCCCCAGAGTTGTGCGTAGGGCATTTGTAAGGAATTATCCTGTGTTCATAATTTCCCAACTTAGCACTTCTTTCAAGATATTGTAGTACTTCACTGATCTGAATTTCAAATCCTTATTTCAAACTTAAGCCAGTGCTTAACCTATCATAATGCTAGTAATGATCTGAAATTACAAAAAAAAAGTTTAAAATTACTCCAAGCTAGCCTATAATTCATCCCGGGTGACACTAACGTGTCGCCGTCATTGTCGCTAATGGGATCCTCCATTGGAGTTCCGAAAAAAAGTCATAAATCGTGTAAACACCTGCCACCACCCGATAGTGATCGCACGCTTAATCATCATGAATCAATACAGTTTTTTTCCTGGTTTCGTTTCGCTCCTCCTCACTCAATGACTAATGGAGTATGAAGAAGAGGAAAGCATGTTGTCCCCATCGCAATGTCCTGGATCCCAACGACGAGGGAACGCGACTCAAAAATCCACACGAAAACTTTCCGCCCCAGCTCAAATGATGATGGTGATCGGTAATTGAAAATTATGTCGTACATATGCAAATGAGCCTTCCGGGATGGTGCGAGCCAGAGTTGGTTAGCGGACCAAAGTGAAAAGATGATTCATGAAATGGGTGGATTTTCCTTGGTCGAGAGAAGGAGAGCACACTTTATATCTTCATCATCTCACAACGCCCAAACCATACCGGTTGATTTAATTTTGTTTGCAATTATTTTCAGTAGGACAGCTGATTTCCTTCACATTTATGTGATAAGAAAAATTAACTTGATACATTGGTGCAATATGGCTAAATTGATAACTCACATCCCTGAGTGAAATAACTCAAGGCAGAAAATGTCACTTTTAAGTGGATCAATCGGAGGTTGTTGAGTCAAGTGTCGCATGATAAGGAGCCAATCGCCAAGAATTTTCCGCAACCAACCGATGATGTTGTGGAGCACTATACGCCAGCAGGACAAAATATACCTACGCGTCGTGTTGCGCAAAGCATAAAAGCTGATTACACCGGGTGATAAATGTGCGTCCTCCAGAGAGCCGGTTTCGCCATTTACGCCCTCCCCTCGTTCTTCGGAATATTCCGGCCAAAATCTTCCCTGCAGCAGTGGGTTCATAAATTTCCAGCTTGTAATAATACTAATTATATATAATAAATTTGCTTTTAATACATCGTACGCGTTGTCTCTTGCCAAATTTTGGGTACGAGTGAGCCTCTCGAAACGACCACCGATGATGCTGACGAGGATGGCGTGGCGGAGGAAAATATTGGGTGCGTAACAAAATTCGGCACATTTTCCCGTTGAGCTGCTCGTATGTATTTTTCTTTCTCTCATTTTCGGCGGGGAATCTGCGCCAAAACAGCCGCAGGGACCGGAACCAATTGGGAACTGGTGTATGCCTGCCTGGACGACATGCGGTGTCCTCCGATCTCTTTGAGGACCGACCGGGTAGGTACTTGTTGTTACACTTTGTTTTCGATTACGCGAGAAAACGCAACGCGCTATCCGTTAAACAGGTGGAATCGTTTTTTTCCCTGTCTTCTCTTAAATTGAGTGATTAATGATGTAGACACTGCATCTTATTAAGTTATGTGGACTAAACTTGTGACCCATTAAGACTGATAAAATGAGTTAATTTTTGGGATGCTTATGATAACCCGTAGATAGAAACTTATGCCAGAAATAGCATCACTTTTCGGTGTCAGAAATGGCATAAAAAGTTTTTCGCAAGAGGGTCAAACGGCCATCAATAAAGTTGTACGAAAATTCTTTTGATTCAAATTTGTCAATCTGCCAACCTGAACAAAATCCAGAAATTGCTCCAAAACAAACAGGAGAAAGAGAAACAAAATGACTTGAAATAATTATTCATCGAAACATATCAGCAGCGCTCAAACTTTCCGGAAGATGAGATAACAGTTATGGCTTTCCATACTTCTGCATAAAAGGTAAATCCAAAATCACCCAGAACGATCCTAATGGGTTAAAAACCATTTCCATCTTTTATACAGATTTTTCGATGGCGATGTTAAACCCGAAGTTCGAAAGGTGCATCGCAGTAGGCGGAGCTGGTGGTCAACTAGCTTTTGGTAAACAACCAACCCTCGGGGGCCAGCAACTATCCCAGAACTGCTGTTCGACAGTCGGGCGGAGATCTTCGGAGCCTGGAAGATGCGGTTGGAACGACGTCTGACCAGGTTGAAGCTCTCCCAAACCCTGATCCGGATTCCGACGGAGGAGGTGGACTCGCTACCAGAGCTGTCAGATTTCAGAGGTGGATCGCAAACAGGAGGTCGCTGCGATGGACAAGCTTGTGATGGTCATCAACAACGATGTCCTAAACAAGATTGTTGGGGTCAATTTTATGTATAAAGGACGCAATGGACATCCTCTTTTTTATTATTTGTCACCCAGGTGGTAAATCCAATTTACGGATTGCATTCCAAGGCGCGGCGAGCCACCGCGTCCCCCCAGTTTGCTACTCTGGGTCCATGGGTGCAATTGGACGACTCATGATACAATGCTAAGGAACACTGTACCCCCTACACCATAAAGTCCACCTGGGGCCACTGACCTTTGTTCCCACCTCGAACTGTTTGACACATTTTACTTAAATAGTGGGAGGTCAATTCGCGCTAGTGCGCTCCAAGGCAATACTCGTTTCCGAATCCTCTATCAGCAATACCTCATTCTAACACAACTCGATGCGCAACCCCTCCTCTGACGAGTTAGGACCCGACATCTCATCGTGTGAATGAGGTCCCCACGCAGCGCAACTGCTAACTTTGGGAATCCAGTCCAAGATCCAGAAACACAAAGCGAGTTGTCGACGACACTTTCTCTGTTCAGACACGCGGGTAGGAGGGGTAAGCCCCCTAAGACACGTGTAGGGCTCAGACTCCTCCGAACTCACAAATAGTGTTGACTTAAGTCACCACTCAGCGCAACTACTCAATCTTCAAGTCGGGAGCTTGACCACGCGAAGCGCAGATCGAGCTATAGACCGCCCTCATCAGGTCACACTCGCGGTTCAGGAGCAACAATCCCCGAAACGCGTGTCGAACCCTGACACCTCCGGCAAAATGTGCCTCTCGGACACTGACGTGTAAACACGTCCCTAAGTGATCGGCCCACCATTGGCCACCACTTTGGGCATCTACTCATTTTGCGAATCGGGTCTATACCCACCGAAGTGCAAAACGAATTGGCGATCGCTCTCCCTCCGGTCACGTCCGCATATCAGGGCCATGACCCCCCGAAAGCGCGTTGGACCATCACGCACACACCCAAGTACTGGTACCTAAGTACCCGGGTGCACCATTTCTTCTGCGCGGGTTTGGCAGACCCGTCGACAGCCTCTAGTGGGTTTGGTGTAGTTCTCTTGGCCGTACATCTGCAATACGCCGGACTTGCAGACACGTTTCCACTCTGCACCACGGGGAGATGGAACTACGTCGCAGAGCCAATGGACATCATCTGCGACCCCTACCTTGTAAAGGGTACGAGTGAAATCAATGCAATGCGAGGGCGACTGATCGCTCTTCCTATGAAGAGGTTTGACTCACTGTTGTCACTTTCATATGAGAACAACCTATCCAAGTAACATTGAAGGTTTTATAGCAGGCTACTAGACCAAGGTTAGGTTTCATAAGAGGTTTAAAGAGTCTTACAAAACAATCAGTGTTACTTGGTTAATCACACGGGAGATGGACCGGTTCGGAGCGAACCTGAGTAGAGGCGAAAAGGTCCACTCGTAGCTGCTAGCAATATCGCCAGTCTCGTGATAAATGCGCAAGATTTTATCACGCATGAGCTGTTTTTTCGACTCCATTTCCACGAGTTTTGATCACAGGACATTGAAACTTGCAGGATGTAAACAATCCACTATGAACTAAATCCACCCATATTTTCATTAAATTATATCCAACGGTTAAAAAGATAGAGCAATGTCATAAAGTGGCAATTTTATCTTGGACACCCTTTAATCTACCTAATGAAGCGCAAGAGCGAGGTTTTTGAAAAGTTCAATAAGTTTGAAGTGATAGCAACGTCGCATTTTAATCAAAAGTTAGCTAAACTTAGATGCGATAACCGTTCGACCGTTAGTACGTTGGGCGAGATTTACAAGAATTTTGCAAGGCAAAAGGTATCAAATTGGTTGTTACAGTACCGTATACTCCCCAGCAGAATGGCGTGGGCGAAAGAATCAACAGAACGTTGATGGAGAAAATACGAGCAATGTTCTACGAATGCGATCTTCCGAAATTGTTATGGGAAGAAGCTGTGTTCTGCGCAGCTTATCTCACAAACCGATCGCCCACACGAAATAGGATCCAAAGACAAAGAAATTCATCTTTGTGGGTAACGCAAACAACGGCTACAGGTTATTCACAATTCCTCACGTACAGTAGAAATACACCGTAGCGTAGTCTTTGATGAGCAAGAATGGAAATTAAATGGAAATGATCTTGTTGATTCTACAATTTTCTATAACCAGCAAGCCAAAATACGCCATCAATAGAATCCGAACCTCCAACAAAAAGTTCAAAAGCGTCTGAGAACTTCGTGAGTCGTGAGTAACGAAGATGAGCATCTCGTGGGTAACGAGAATGCTGAAGACGAGCTCGAAGTCATCGTCTTCTGGTTGACGATGAAGATTCAGTTGAAGAACATCACGTAGGTAACTTTGCTGAATTTGATTGCTCACAGCGACCTTGTTATGGCTACGATGAACCGTTTGCGCCCGTTGTCAAATGGAGAGCGTTCGTACAATCTTGTCCTTAGCTAACCAGTCTTGTTCAACCATTTCCCAGATGGACGTAAAAACAACCTTCCTTAATGGTCAATTGGAGGTAGAGATATAAATATATATATGAGACTTCCAAACGACGAAATGGGCAACTCGCAACTCGTCAGACTGCAGAAAAGCTTGTGTGGCTTGAAACAAGCTAGCAGATCGTGGAACCAACGATTCGACGAAGTTGTAAAGAAACTCGGTTTCATTCCGCTGAAAAGTTACTGTTACGTCTACCAATCTCGGGCTAGAGTGCTAACCCTAGTTCTCTATGTAAACACAAAAAGGTGGCCAACCTGGTCTGGATTAAGACCAAACTTGGAAGGTTATTCCAAATGAAAGATCCTGAAGATTTCTTGGGAATGGATCTTTCAAGAGATTATTAAAAACATGCGCATGCTTTCAAGGTATTTGGTAATCTGGTTTCGTGGTCAACGAAACGTCAACAGACGGTCAGTCTGTCATCTACAGAAGCTGAACTAGTTTCACTCTGTATGGCAACCATGGGAGGAATGTGGTTAACAAACCTCCTTGGCAAGTTAAGTGTGGCTTACACCGACGGATGAAGCAGTTGGACCTAAAATACTTCGGAAGGTCCACACCAAACACATCCGTTCCGACGATCATTCACCAAGGGGCTTCCCAAGGCACAGCATCGCAAGCTGTTCGAGTTATTGAACGTGTGAATTGAGGGGACTTGTTGAAACTCACTCGCGACCAGGCTTCCGAAAAGTACAGCTTTGCTATGACAGCCTTTTTCTTGCCAAACAAACTGTCTCGGTTTTCCTTACCACTCGGTTCGCTGCTGTACCGTTGGTAACGAATCGTAATGCTTCGGCTACATCGCACACGTGCGAGAACCCAGACTGTATCTGAACAATCTGCTCAAAGCATGCGTTGCCGAAAGTGTTGTGCTTTAGCTGTAGCGAACCCAACCGACAGTTCGGTTTTCATCCCTTCATGCCTCCTATTTCGAAAATAATTTCATCCTAACTGTCGGCTGCAGGGCGTGACAGTTTTTGCAGGACTGTCACGGGTGACCAGCGATGGAAAAAAATCGCTTCTAACGATTTTGAGCAGCGAACGACCAACGTTCGGACTCGTTCCAATTGCAGCTGGCAGACGACGCCGTGTGTTCTGCTTATGTTGCATGGAGAGATCTCAGAGAGCGACGAGTGACCAGAGATTCGAAGATGCAAGAACAGAAAAAATCCTGTTGCGTGCACTCGCAACGCTATCCCATATCTTCTATATGGCTTGTTGCGCGTGGTTACGACAAGCTACGAATCTCGAAGGATACAACTCCCGAATCTCCCCGATCACGGTGTGTTACAACTTGCGATCGGATCGAATCATGGTGTTCATAATCATGATTTTTTGAATGATCCTGCTCTGTTGTATGTTGCTTGGTAGTTCGTTCGTTAGTAGTTGGAATCGATTCGTTCGCAATTATTTAGAAAGATAGCGACATGGAGTGTTATTGCTGTACTGTTGAAAAAAAAAATCCCTCCGATTGTGGGTGGGAGGGGGTGGGGCAGTTTCTGTTTTATGACCATAGCAACAGGTAAAAATATGACCCATTCCAAGCGCCTCTCAACTTGAGAACCTATTTTTATTTTTCATTATTTAAAAATAATTTGTACAGCATTAGAATGGCTATTTCTTGAGCTTCATTTCCCATTATAAAATAGTTACCTTTTTTAAGAATTGAGTTTTTTGTTGTTGAAATTTAAGAACTTTAGTATGAAAATTAACTGATTTCAACAATTACTCTTTATTTCAAACAAAACTTTGTCAAAAAACTAGCTAAGGTACACCGGGGTAAGTGGGGACGGTGGCTATTAAAACAATACTGAGTCAAACTTTTAATGCAGAATGTTAAATGTACTTGTAATCTATCCAATAACTGTAAAAGAGATACGGTTCCGACAATTGCGAATGTTTACGGTGACTTTTTGTAAATTTTCTATTTTCAACTACGATGTGAAGTTGATGTGCATCTTTTTCAATCGCAAGTTTCTCGTAAACTAGCTGACTCTGGACGAAAAACTCTACATTGACACAATCCTTACATTCGAAATAACCAGTTAGGAAAAGGAACGACGGTTAAAAATTGAGAAAAAAGGGTTTATTTGCAAAAATCTAAAATTTTGTCACCAAACCCTACCTTGGGTAAGTGTGGACGGCTTTATACATACTTGATGTTTACACATTTTTTCAATTTTCTGTCCTTCATTCAATACAATTTAGCTATATTAAGCATTCAGATCATGAAAAGTTGGGAAAAGTACTTGGTTTTTCCACAGATGAACAGATGTACAAGCTCGAACAAAAAATCTTCAGAAACTTGTGTAAAATTTCCAGTGCTCTAATTCAAAGAAGCCGTTAAAAAATGACGAAAAACAGTGCCATCTATTGCTTGATTTCTAACTTTTGAACGGCGCAACAGATGGCACTGTTTCTAGATAGCTCTTTTCAATGTAACAATTTTTCGAAAGGACGCATTGGTATTTGAAATCAAAAAATGAATAAATTTAAATACAATACGAGGAATTATTCTATATAATTAGATTAACCACGAATAATTTCAAGCTGAGGAAAAAAGCATCATCATATTTTTTCACTACAGAGACTGCCAAAATAACAAATAGATGTACAAGCTTGAATTTTAATATTCCAGAAACCAGTGCAAAATTTCAAATGCTATTATTTAAACAAACCGAATAAACTTTTAAAGTACCTCATTCTTTGAAGAGCACTATATCGTATATGATCTCAAAAATTAATAAATTAACATCGTAGCAGAATGGACGGCTTCAATATATCACTACAAGGTAAATTTGCCTGGTTCATTTTACCTTCTTTTTTTTAACTAAAAAAGACTAACTAAGAACTTCAGACAAGTCAGACGAACCAGTTATTTTATCCAGTTGAGTTTAAAATTAACAATCTCATGAAACAATACCGATTCTATGCTGTTTCTATTTTGTGCTTAATGCTTTGAAGCAATTAGAAAAAGCTTAATGCTAAAAATTTTCATTACGCAAATTATAAATGTGTTGCGAATCTTTATCATCAATTTGCTCAAAATTCGTCAAATAGTAATTCGACATATTCATAACTGACTAATAGTATGTTATTTTGTTTTGTTTACATTTCACTTTCTTCTTGACAGTTCTCTCTGGTGTCCTTGGAGACATCTGGTGGCTCAACCAAAACACATAAAATTGATTGAAAATGGTCGTTGGAACTTTACACACGCTTCAAGGCTTAGCTTGTACATCAGTTCATCAGTGGTTTTTCTAAAATAAGTATATATTTTCGATAATATCGGGTTACACACAATAATCATTGAAAGCTGCCATATTAATATTACCATGAACTTTTCTCAAAATTTCGGACGGTTCGAGCAATAAAGTAACGTATTCAACCGAAAAAACACAAATTTGTTGAAAATTTCCTTAGAAATCAAAGGGAAAATCTACCGTCCCCACTTACCCCATAATGCAGGGTAAGTGAAGACGCCAGCAGTCCATAACAATTTACGTGAAAACTTTTTTCGCTTTGTAACTATCAAGCTCATCTCTTCAGCATTTGTGAACAACATGTTCTTCATCACATTGAACGCGATTTTATCAAAATTGAACCACTGCTAATTTTTTAATGATTTTTTAAAGCTGAACTATACGAAAAACCGTCGCCACACCCCGGTGTACCTTATATAAAAAATTGCAAAATGATTGTAGAAGGACATTTTGAAACATGATATTAGATTAAGAATAACTACAGCAACTTCACGTTCTAGAACCGGTGATAAAGGTATGTATTTTTAAGCGTTGTGACTGCAGATAGTTATCTGTGGCTTGAATAAAAATCTTGCAAAAAGATCATGATCTTCTATATTAGAATGAAAAACCGCGCTAATAGCTTCTATTACTAGCTGACACTATGTTCAAACAAAATAACTAAGTATCCATGGATTAAATGCAAACAAAATTCAAAAATCTTTATACATGGTAAATTTTATAGATACATTTTTTCCTTCTAACACATTCATAAGACTTTGATGGAAAATAAATTTCTCATATATTTTTTTTTGTTTAACTGTCCATTATTGAAACTTCAAACTCAAATAATATTACTAGAAAATCCAAATCGAGCCCCGTATTCACATTAAATCCCACGGAGAGACTTTTGAAGGTATAACAAAACAATAAAATGAAGGCACTAGCACAGGGTTCCATGCAAAATTAGGGCCAGAGTATATTATGGAAACCTAAAGTTTGTATAGAATTACGTGGATTTTGTTCGGGAAGAACAAAAAAAAACAGTTTTTCACCAATAAATTTGAGCTTTATCAACCGATTTGTCTTTTAACCTGAATGTTTTAAGCTTTAATTATGACAATATTTCATCTGAAGAACGCATTTCGATTAGAGTTATCATAAAACAGTTATTAAGCTTTTAGATAAGTATATGAGCGTCTAATTTCGAACACACTATCTTTTTTTACCATAACCCTTATCGAAATGGGGCCTTGGGATACTACAGAGATTCGTTAATTATAATAAATCGATACTTTTCTGAAATTTTCATTAAAATTTGATCGGAGAGAAGAGCAGAAAAATGCGGTTTTATTAAAAAACTGAAAAGTGGAAAAAGTTACGCGTTGTGACGTTACGATTTCTTTTGCAAAAATTTGGATAATTATTTGTTCAAGAAAAATTCTTTTGATTTCATATTGTAGCAAATTAAATTCTTAACATAGAGGTATGTTTTTCTGTGATATGAACGTTGCAAACGTTGTGACCACATGCTGGAATGGGTCATATTTAAAAAATTCAACAAAATGCTCAAAATGTAGAAGAAAATAAAAACTGACAAATCTTCCATAATTGACAAAATTAACATAATCGTCAAAATTTGAAGAAAAAAATTCAAGTATTACAAAAGACAAAATAGACAAATTGATATTTTTTCATAGTTTACAAAGTTATAAAATTGACAACAATTTTAAAAATGACAAAAATATTAGAACTTAAAAATGACCATAAATTAAGAAACCATCAGAATGACCAAATAAATTAGTTGAATGAATTTGAAAAAAAAAAAATGGACAAAATAAACTGCTTTGATAATACATATTGGCCGATTTCGCAAAATGGAATCAATTGAAAAAAAAAATACAAAAGTAAACAAACTGACTAAATTGACAGCATTGATGAAATAGAGGAAATATAACCTATTGAAAAAATTTAAAAAATTCACAACATTGGCAAACTTGGTAAACCAATAAAATAGACAAAATATTAAATTAAATGAGATACAGTGAAGCAAAGCAATGAATGGATTTTTTGTCTGAATTTTTTTCAACCAAATTTTCTGAAATAGCGGTCAAAATTTCCGTTGAACCCTCGCCCATTTATGCACCTTAGTATAAATTTGTTCTTAACAATTACAATTATTGTAAAATCAGTTTAATACAATAAGACTGTCTAAAGTTGTTTGCATTTTTTAAAGTGATTCTTTTTTGGTACTCTTTTCAAAGCCAGCTTCGGCTAATTTACTAAAACATATTGAACCAGTTTTTAAATGTTGAGAAACAAGAATAAATTACGTACCCAATAAATCTAACATCATACATATTGAACACATTCTATAGCAAGTGGAACGACTACAAACTACGAATAAAATAAAAAAACGACATCAGTTTTAACGGAAACTTTGCAAACGGCATGGGAAGATTTAAAAAGTTCCAAACAAATTTCTCATAGAACAACGCCCGTGCGTATGTTTTTTTTTTTTGTATCTATCCATACCCGGGCGGTTGGGTAACTTGAGAGCAAAACAAATCCTAGCCATCCTACCTAACCAACAAGTGTCGAACTTTGGGAGTGGTTGCAACAAGATGTAGGAAATCCCAAAGTGTACAAGTCTCGAGTTTCCCCGATCACGGTGTGTTACAACTTGCGATTGGGTCCAATCGTGTGCAAGAGTGACACTCACTCTACGCGAGCGACGCGTACGTAGGAATTTATTCAAGTCCGAGCATAGAGAGTAGCATCCTTCTTGGAGCTACATCACTCCCAAAATGTTGCATGTAGGTATTCAACCATCATCATGCCAACTCGATTCAGCTGCCGACGGGATTGAGTTCGCTCTTGGTTTGTAACATACCGAGATCTTGCGACGTTGCGACTAAACGTTGATCGAATCGAAATCATTTCGTTTCCATCGCTGCGGGTGACTGTCATGCCCATACCGTACCCATGCCCGATCGTATGTGCTGCTGCTCGATTTCGAATAAATCGAACGAGCCACCTATTCGCACCGAGCAGCAGCATACGATCGCTGCGTAACGCGATGTGTGGTGCCGGCGCAGGTTAGGCGAAATGGAAAGGGGAGGGTGATTGGGGTGATCACCACCAGCAGTAGCTTCAAGCAAAAGGAAAATTCATACGTTCGTTCGACATTAACTCGGCCCGAGCGAATCTCGGCTACAGTCGGACGGAGTGAGTAGTACTGTCATGCGAAATTCAACGCATTGAAAACTGACACGAAGATATTTCCAAAACTGTCACGAAGCTTAAAAAATTTTCATACCCACGAACAAACTCTCGCATGGGGTAAAACGAGGCCTCGCTGTACATCGCACGACCGCTCCTTTTAAAACTGTCGGGGAAGAAATATTCGGGAGAATACTGTCGTTCGCCAGTACTTTTCGGAAGCCTGCTCGCGACAACCGAACGATCGATGTTTACACCGCGATGTTTACAAACAATAACAGAGAGTCCCAAGTGAGAGAGAACGTCATTTGGCTATTGTTCTAGAATCGACGAAGAGTGAATTCATAGTGTTCACAGGGATTGTTGCCAGTTGAACGGATAGGAAATCATTAGGGAAGTGTTGCCAATATGACAGATGGATAATCCAATGTACCAACCTGACCTTTTTACAAGACTTGACGAGAATAAATATGATTATGTTATCAGTTTTCCGCGACAAATAGTATTGCGTTTAATTTTATCAAAACAGATATGTTCAGACTGTCCTATTAACTCAAAAAGATGAATAATACTTTGAAGATGCTAGTTGAGGTTTAAGACCTTTGAAAAATTACTAGCGAAGAAAACTAACTGTGTCCTTTCTCAGCCATTTGTGTCTGGCTGGGTATTCAGACATTTGATAAGGATGGCTCGTATTTTCTGATCTGAATATTTGAGACTTCATATCACGTAGATTTCTCGTTTCTTTCCGTTTCGTTTCAAAATAATTTTCCTTTTTATTCGAGAGCTTCAAATAAGTCCCACTCGATGTCTCATAAACAGCTTTTGAAGACACAACTCACCCCAGCTGGACCTTCCAGTCAAATCAAAGGAGGCGAACGGCAGGTGCTTGAGCCAACGTCATTGGCCAGCCAACGCAAGAAAAAAAAACCATCAATTTCGATTGATTGGATCGGTATGGTCGTTGAGAAAATTGATCCCCGAAATTGTTAAATTTGATTAAAGATTGTCTTACGATCAGTTGACCACAATAAAGCGTGGCCGGGGTTCGTCACGGTCCTCGAAGCATATGTTCCCGTTCAGCGAGCACATGTTGTTGGCCGAGCTTCTCTCCGTGAATAGCGCCCCTAATGAGCCATCTAAGCAATCTAATGTCAAACCCGAAAGAAAACAAACAGCCATCTTCGATCGCTCCAATCAAGAGACCGATCTTCGTAGAACTTCAATGAACCGGCCAGAACTGAGTGGAAAATTGGTGATCGAACAATGCTTGGCCAATTTCTGATGGGAAAGGGAAAATTACCCATTTCCTGTCTCCAAAATTTGACGATTTCCACGACCACATCGAGTCCACTCCACGACCTGTTGTGATGATGATCCCCTCACACTGATTTCGATCGATCATTGGATCCATATGGATCGAGATGGGGCACAGGGTTCCTGAAAAAACTCTCGGACAATAGCACCTTTGCTGAGGAGAGGTCCCAAAATTGGCTTCCTCAACGGACGTGGCCGGTTATTTAATGAATGATAGTGGGAGATGGGGGATTCGAAAAAAGCAAATTCATTGATGATTTTTCTTTTATTTCATTCTTGAGCCCGGGAATGGTGTTGATCTTTTTCCGGCTCTTCGGGGGTGTAGGCCAAAATGAGTGCAAAGAAGAGCGCCGAATTATCTGGTTTTTTGGCTAGAATTATCTGGCGGGATGTGTCGTGAGGTAGAATGGCTGTGGAGAATTGTATGAGCTCTCGCGTACCCCTGTGGAAGATCGATAATCGTTTAATAAATGATGAGATAATTGAAAGTGAAGATTACCCCAGCATAGAGCCCGAGTATCTGTCTTCCGGTGGATGGTTCTGGAGTGAGGTTTTTGGCACCCGTGAATAAAAAATTTTTCAGATTTTGGTGAACTATACCCGGCTCATCACCATAGGAGTGTCCACAGGAAGTGTATGACTGTCGAGAATTGATTCCAGATCAATTTTCCCGACGAGAGCCTCGAGGGCGGTCATAGAACCCAACTTCCAATAATGATTAAAAGCTTGGTCCATCATGGCAGATTGATTTGAGATTTTTAAAGTGTATTTTTACACGTCTGCTGGAAAATGAAGTTATGAAACCGTGTGGATTACGTTTTAAAGGTACTTTCACTTTCTTTAGCAAAATAGTGGAAACTCACATCCTTGAGTAGCTTTGCCTATTGTTTTTTTACAAGACTTTATAAAAAATAGTTGTGATATTGCTCAGTTGGCAGAATACTTGCCTGTTGAGCCGAGGTCCATGAGCTAGAGCTCTCAAAAGTAAAAATATAAAATACTTGTATCGGAAAAGTTTTTTCATGACTGTTCACCAACAGAAGGGAATATAGTTGACAAAAAAAAAGTTATTCAAATTTACTGTACATCGAATGAGAAGGAAAATTTCTTGCAGAATTACAAGATTTCTCGAATTAATGGAAAAGCAAATAAGCAAGTTATGAAATTGTGCCGAAATAGGAATTGATAGAAATAATTATATTCCGATTTATTCAAGTTTCGTTAAAAAAGAATTAAACTTAAATGTTGAGCGAATCGTAAGGGCAGCTTGACCATGTTAACAATTTCAAGCAGGTTGAGAGGATATCGTAAAACTGAAAAGGCGAGTTGAGAGGACAGCCTGAACATTTCGGCAAATATTTTAAATGAGTTGAGAGAACAGCATGAAATTGAAAGGCAAGTTGAGAGGACAGCCTGAATATTCCGATAGGAATTTCAAATAAGTTGAGAGGACTTCTTGAAATTAAAAGCTGAGTTGAGAGGACATCCTGAAAATTTCGGAAATTATTTCATATGAAGTTGGCACTGAAAAGGCCAGTTGAAAGGACAACCTGAACATATCGATAGGAATTTCAAGTGAGTTGAGAGGACAACCTGAATATTTCAATAAATATTTCAAGTGAGTTGACAGGACACCTTGAAATTGAAAGGCGGGATGAGAGGACAGCCTGAACATTTCGGCAAATATTTCAAGTGAGTTGAGAAACAGCTTAAAATTGAATGACAAGTTGAGAGGACAGCCTGAACATATCGATAAAAAATTCAAGTGAGTTGGGAAACAGCTTGAAATTGAAAGGCGAATTGAGAGGACAGCCTGAACATTTCGATAAATATTTCAAATGAGTTGAGAGGACAGCTTGAAATAGAATGGCAAGTTGAGAGGACAGCCTGAACATTTCGATAGATATTTCAAGTGAGTTGACAGGACAGCTTGAAATTTAAAGTAAATTTTAGTAAATATTTCAAATGAGTTTAGAGGACATCTTGGTACTGAAAAGGCGAGTTGATAGGACAGCTTGAACACATCGAAAGGAATTTCTGAGTTCAGAAGACTGCTTGAAATTGAAAGGCGAGCTGAAAGGACGGTCTGAAATCGACAGAATTTTCAAGCGAGTTAAAAAGACAGCTTGAAATTGAAAGGCGAGTTGAGAGGACAGGCTAAACATATCAATAGAAATTTCAAGTGAGTTTAGAAAAAGCTTGAAAATGAAAGGCGAGTTGAAAGGACAGCCTGAACATTTCGATTAATATTTCAAGTGAGTTAACAATATAGCTTGGAATTGAAAATCGAGTTGAGAGGACAGCCTAAACATATCAATAAAAATTTCAAGTGAGTCGAGAAGCAGCTTGAACTTGATAGGCGAGTCGAGAAGACAGCCTAAACATATCGATCAAATTTTCAAGTGAGTTGAGAAAAAGCTTGACATTGAAAGGCGAGCTGAGAGGACAGCCTGAACATATCGATAGGAATTTCAAGAGAGTTGAGAGGACTGCTTGAAATTGAATGACGGGTTGAGAGGACAGCCTGAACATTTCAGTAAATATTTCAAGTGAGTTGAGAGGACAACTTGAAATTGAATGACGGGTTGAGAGGACAGCCTGAACATTTCGGTAAATATTTTCTATAAAGTGGTAGGACATCTTGGCACTGAAAAGGCCAGTTGAGAGGACACCTTGAATATATCAATAGGAGTTTCAAGTAAGTTGAGAAACAGCTTGAAATTGAAAGACAAGTTGAGAGGTCAGCCTGAACATATCGATAGGAATTTCAAATGAGTTGAGAGGACAGCTTTAAATAAAATGGCGAGTTGAAAGGACAGCCTAAACATTTCGATATATATTTCAACTGAGTTGACAGGACAGCTTGATATTTCAAGTAAATTTTGGTAACTGTTTCGAATGAGTTGAGAGGACATCTTGGCATTGAAAAGGCGAACTTAGAGGACAGCCTGTACACATCGATAGGAAATTCAAGTGAGTTGAAAGGACTGCTTGAAATTAAAAAGCAAAGGCGAGCTGAAAGGGCAGTCTGAAAATATCGACAAAAATTTCAAGCGAGTTAAAAAGACAGCTTGAAATTGAAAGGAGAGTTGAGAGGACAGGCTAAACAAATCGATATTAATTTCAAGTGAGTTGAGAAACAGCTTGAAATTGAAAGGCGAGATGAGAGGACAGCCTGATGATATAAAAAAAATCAAGTGAGTTGAGAAACAGCTTGAAATTGAAAGGCGAGTTGAGAGGACAACTTGAACATTTCCGTAAATATTTCAAATCAGTTGAGAGGACATCGTGGCACTGAAAATGCGAGATGAGGGGACAGCCTGAACATATCGATAGAAATTTCAAGTGAGTTGGAAGGAATTTGAATTTGAATTTCTCAGCCAAGTAAAATCTAAGTGCCTGCTGGCCAGTTTGTTCCGGATATCTAATGTAGCAAACTTAAGGGAAAGACAGAAATAGATGATTCACGCTAAATTTCATTTCTCGTTTTTCATTCGGACCAAATCAGAAGCAAACCCAGAATTGGAAAATAATACGCTAAAAGTTAAAGGTCCAATCAAGTATCAGTGACTTGCAAGAACGAAATTTGTAATTATAAGATGACAACTGGTAGTTTAATTTTTATTCTTTGTTGTTTTGGAAATCTTTTTTTTCTTTTGGTTGATTTTTCTTAAGGATTAAGTAAAATCTAACTTGAATTCCGGTTTTTTTTTGCCAAGGGCCGTAGGAAGAATCGGCTCATGGGGGGCTCAAGGCTTGAACAATGCATACACAAAGAATAGGAAAAAAGTAAATACTATCTAATCATTCAGGTTAAAGTTGTTTTACATTAAATGTTATTTATTTGAAATCATGACTTTCGAAATAAAAGTTCTAGGAGATGCAATTTTTTTTTGAATCTTCAACAAATATGAGGACTTGTAATATAGCTCAGTTCGCATGTCTGTTGCCTCATGAGCTGATGTCCGTGAGTTAGAGCCCAAGAATACAAAAATATTTAAACAAATATAACCGAAACAAAAATGAAAAATATTTAAACAAATATAACCGAAACAAAAATGAAAAAACAAAATGAATAAATAAGCGATTTTTGATGCTTCATTAAAAAAACTGTTTTGTGTTTTCTTAAATAAATAAGCTTATTCTTTTAAACCAAAAACATAATCATTTGAAACATATATGAAAATGTATCAAATATTCTAAAAAAAGAGTAACAAATGAGGTTTAGATGAGGAGATTTTTTTTTTCGAAAAACAAATTCTATGAAATAAATCTTATTCCTTATTTGTGTTTTTTTTAACAAGGTTTGTGTTTTTAAACTAACTTTGATTGCATTAAAAAATTTAAATTTTTATTAAAAATCAAATAATGAAACTGCTTTCTCCTATCATTTGAATTCGAAATGAAATTCTCATATTAATATTTTTATTTTAAATTCGAGTTGAATCTGAATACGAATTTTAAAATTTAGTTCCGAGACTGAATCCTGCATTTTGAGCCTTAATTCAAAATCTGAATCTTAATTCCAGATAAGAATTGCTATGAATTTAGAACCAAAAAGCGAAATTTGATAAAAACCCTTAACGAGGAATCTTTTACTTGATTCTAAATTTATAGGGTTTAAATTCAATTTTTGAATTATTTATCGTAACTGAACTTGTAAATAGGATTGAAATTTCCGAATGATGAAATTGTTTCAGATTTTTCCATTCTGGACTCATTGATTTTTCTTATGATCAATTCTGCATATGAATGGAGGTTAAACATTTCAAGTCCAAATCTTAAAAATTATTTGAATTTTAAGTATTTTCTTTTCAGGTTCCAAAATGATGAGTTTTGAATATGAAAAATCTATCTTATCTTAGTTTGACATGCAAAACCAAGATTCAACTCAGGATTTATCTCAATGATGATCCAAACTGCATAAAACGGGCGAATTGTATCAAAATATTCTCCAGAATCCGGTCAATATCCAGGCAAATCACGGATTTTTTCCATCAAAATAAAAAAAAAACTTTTGAAAAATTGATTGTTTGTCGGAACAAATCAGCCGCTTCAGAATCATAGTTAAGGCTCCCGAAAATTCGTTCTTGTTAACTTTTACAAAATTTGTTTAACTTTTTTGTGGATGATACATACATACATACATACATATTTTAGAAACTTTATTTAACCCTTCATTTCATGATTTTTTATTTTTCCCTAAAAATCATTTTTAACGGTTGGAAATGATGAGAACATCAAGAAAAAAAATTGAAATAAAATACGATTTTTCACTTTTTCCATACATTAATTGTTGCAAATTTGTTACTTTATGAAACGAAGGGTTAAATGTTAGTTTAATTTTGCTAGAAAGTTGAATAAATTTGCACAAAATCTAAGCAATCTTTCAAGCTTATACTGCCTTTTTGGAGTCTGTTAGTCTGTTTGGAGTCTTACTTTTGAAATTTTATATTCGAGACAAAATTGTCGGGATTTTACGAAACTCAATTCAAAGATTCACTTGGACACGTCTGTCGCTCACAAGATTAGATCAATGACTGACTTTGCTTTGTTTGTTTGCCTAGTGTTGCCAAAATAGCAAACGTTGCCATAGATTTTTTTTTATTTTATTTAGCTTCAGTGTTGCCGAATACAACTGTTATTCTATTTCATTTTTAATTAAATTTTATTTATTACTAGCTGATCCCGTACGAACTTCGTTTCGCAAGCAGTTATAAAAATTTGGTTAAATAAGATTATGTTTTTAAAACATTTCAAACGAACATCGTATACCCGTATAATTTCCATAAATGTCGCGAAAACTGTCGCTGGTTCCAGAAAATAACGGTTTTTCGTTTCATGATTATTCGAAATTGAATGCCCAAAATTCTCGATAAATTACTTTGAACAGATTTTCCTCATCGATATTATACACTAGCTGACCCGTTGTGCTTTGCTACACCTTCCGGAAATAAATGTAATTTGTAAAAATTTATTCAAATTTAGATTTTAGAGAGCATTTTTTTTAAATCAAACCTCATCATACTTCAGAACCAACAACTTTGAAATTGGAGCTGCAGCTGCAGTTCTGAATTGCAATTCAACGATGGTATATATTATTTTCAGTCTCTAAACTCGTTTTTCAAGATCTGAAATTTGTACTCTGTATCTAAAAAAACTTTTTGACATATGGTCCCTGCTTTGAAAAGCTCTTTATCTTAAATTTACATGGGAGCTCTCCCATCTTTTTCAATTTTGTCCCCCACTGCTTGAAGAAGGTAGGCAAATTTAACCGGCTCGATACCCAAACAGCACTTATCATGGTAATGAAAAATATATTTAATTAGTTATGTATTAAATACAGTGCAAATTTCTTTTTTTTTAAATAAATTTACTACGGTAAACATATAAACATTTAAAAAGAATATCAGTTGCATCACTAAATAAGTTCTCAGCGTTTTTTTTTTATTTTCTCTTTGAAAGTCAAATATTCAAAAATGTAGGCAAAAACAAATTTCTAAGTTTACATTTGTCCCGTATATTGGGGCAAGTGTCAATGCAAAGCTTATTTACAGATGCGTCAGAGTAATGGCTTTAAAATGGATTTAATACGAATTCCTGTTTTTTGTTCTATCTAGTTTCACTGATATATCTGCAGTATTCCTGCAATATAAATTTATGTTTGTTACCCCACTTTTAACGAATGCTGTTCAAAGCAAATGACCTTCATTTACAAAGGCATTTAAGAATTTTAAATACCCGCTGCAGTTTCAACATTCGGAATACCCCTTCTGGTATTTCCAACATATTGAATCATTTTGAAGATGAATTTCTTAAAAGTTCGACGTTTGCCCTTGCCCCACCGTGTAAGTTGACAGAAGGGAATATTGTTTTTAACACTTTAAGGGTAAACTAAAAATTTCTCTTAAAAATTTTGCGTCCAGTTGAATATCAGTTCTAAAGTCTCGCTTTTCAAAAACGAAGCGGATCAAAAGTCTCTTTTATGCAGCCATGTAACACAAAAACACTTTTCATGTTAAGTACGTACTTGAATTGGTATGTAAGCAAAAAGTACGATGGTTTTTTCAGAATTATTTAAAATAAAAAGCTCCCATTTTCATTCCTAAATTCGTTTCAGTTGTTTATTTGGGCTGAAGTAACAATTTCTAGAAGAAAACATAATTTTTAATTTTTTTTTAACGGAAAAAGTTGGACGTTTAAACATGTTCTAATGTTCCTTGAATGAAAAGTCGAATGCTACCTACAATAACACGAACTAAATATGGAAGTATTTTTGTATTGTATCTTTCAATTGGTTTTGATTCGATTGATAAAATACCAATCCGTGTCACATCTAGGCGTAATTTATTACCACGTGCTGTGTACAAATCAAATAAGCAAGAAAAAAACATATCTAGGTTGCATATCGTCCCACGTGTTTGAGAAACAGGCGCCTTATTGTTAAATTTTCCAGCAATCAATGAACAGTGTGCTTTGGTTACTATCCTCTTGCGACGACGTTTGTTCGCCCATGGAGACGAAAAACAAACCCCTCAAAGAAAATATGCTTGGTTGAGAAATACGCGCCAAAATATTCCTACTGATCAGTATGCTATGCCTGGGTTACTTTCTTTTGGCGTCGTTGGCTCGCGACGCCTCGACCATAGAGACGAAAAACAAACCGCCCAAAGGAAAAAAAATCTCAAGAAAATGGATGTCATGACTTTAATTTGTTTCGAAAAACTACAAATTTTGTATGGAAGCCTCTCCTTCCTTAAGTCGGATGGAGTTTTGACTATTACAGAAACCATCCCCGGCCTCAAAAACCCTCAGATGCGAATTTTGACGATGATCGGTTCAGTAGTTTCCGAGTCTATAGGGAACAGACAGACAGACAAACATTCATTTTTATATATGGTCGCGATTCGACCAGACCGAACTGAACGCCATAAACATGATTTCGAGAAAATCGGGTTCAAAGTTCACAGCCCTACCAATTGATACCATTTTATAAGATATCTCATTTAATCATTTTACCATCACATTTGAACTCTCATAAAGCCGTCGAGCATATACTGGTCGATTTTTGATTCCACAATAAGCCGTAAACTGAATTTTTATAGCAATATGTTTGCACCCAGTTCACTCTGGTCGAACCAAAATGTTTGAAAAATTGCCATGCGCTATCATTTGACTGGGCAATTTGTTCTTAACGTAGGAGCCTACTAATAGGCGCTTTACAAGCAGCACCCAATTAGTATGGCTGATGCTTGGAAAATGTTTTTTTTTCGTTGAGCCAGAGTGAACCGAGCCATACAAATTTCGCACTTTTGAAGTCCGGAATATCTTTGATTGTTACTTACCGGTTGCGTTCTGAACGACAGTAAGCAATAAAATAAAGTATCTTTTATCGTTAAATGTTAAAAGTCCTAACATCCTCTTGAGTAAATTGGAAAACAATACTCAAGGGATTCGGTTCAGTCTGGCGGAGCGAAATTTTAACAAATGCTTGAAATCCGAAATATAAAGTTTTTAGCCACGGGAACGTTTTTTGTCATTTAATTTATCAGATATTAGTTTGGGACGAGCCGAAACACTGTTTTGAATCGAAAAAACCAACACACATAAGATTATTTCGCACAAAATCAGCTTTCATGACCAAAACAGACTTTTTGTCTTTACCTCTAAGGTGGCTCTCAGTTCACTTTGGCGCAACGCATTTTTGCCATTTCCAGTATCTACAACATTGAAATTTTCTAATAAAATCAGAGAAAAGAGGAAAAATGTTCTGATTTTCATTGGACAGGTAGTTTATCATGTTTCGCATCCGCTGCAATAGATAACTCAATTTTTATCAAATTGGCGTTCAGTTCGGTCTGGTCGAATCCCGGCCATATATAGATTAACTTTTAACTCACTTACATCCATATATTCGCCCGTATCTTAAAACTCCAAGTTAATATGGACGACCCCATTTACAGACCATTTACACCAGGGGGTGCCAATCTGGTTCTTCTTGCGAACAAGAATCCTTTTCTTTTTTTTCTATCCATCGGGAGAAACGTTTATGGTGTTTTCCTCTCAAAGCAGTTGTACTGAGTTGAAAAATTCAAAATTTCAACCAATGAGGGACCAGAATGATGGTTGTGTTAGTGTGCAATCATTCATAATTCTCTAGGATTTGACATCTAGTCCGGTTCCTTGACAGCAAAATGTCAGGTTTGTTATGGGCCCGCTAAATCGTGGGCCCGTAATTTTGATGGTTGTCAAAATCAATGACAAAGGATAGGGCTGTCACCCCCCTGATTTACACCAAATTTGGTACATGATATCGATTAATCATCCCTGAAATGTTCCGTGTGCAAATTTTCATCTTAATCCAATTTATGAAAACATCATTATCGCTAAAACTGTGAACAGGTGATATGGAAGACCCCTTTTGCCGGTTATCCGTCCCTGAAATCTTCCGTGTGTCAATTTTAATCTTAATCCAATGCATAATATCGACAATATTGTAAAAACAGTGAAAAGGTAATATGGACGACCCCTTTTGCTGATCCTAGACCCAAATTGGATGATTGGGATCAATTTTTCGTTCCTTAAAACTCTCATGTGCCAATTTCGATCTCAATCCAGTGTAGAATCCCAGATAACCAGAAATCGTAAAGTAGTGTTCATTGTAGATTCTATAAGCATCCAGTTTAAATTGGAATTGTATAAACATCATGTTGTAGCTAAACCAAGTTATATTTAATCGTTTATGGTTTGTATAGTTCATTAGATACGATAACATTTTGTTAATCGTATAGAAAGATCAATAAAGTCGTTTTGAATCGCAGTAGAATTGTGGAAAGCTCAATAGTTAATCCCACTGTACAATTAAGCAATCTTTCATGATTGCGATCTATGATGACATATTATTTCCATGAAAGGTCGTACAGTAATTGTGAGAACATCGTATAATGGAATTTAAACAATCTATTCGTACATGTCATTCAAAGTCGCTTATTGAGATAAACTTAATCGGAAAATAATAGTGAATAAGGCAATTCCTATGCTTAGTAATATCGTAATCATCTTATGTCAACAATTGCAAAAATTGGAAATCCTTGACGAATTTTTTTGCAAAAATGAAGGCAGTTTTAATAAAGAAAAAAATTAAAAAAATGAAAAAAAAAGTGGCACATACAGTCGGCATTTGCAAAAACACAGGCGACGCTTCAAAAAATCCGCTTTTGTGATAAACGATTCTAGATAATCAGAAATCGTAAAGTAGTGTTCATTGTAGATTGTATATGCATCCAGTTTAGATTGGAATTGTATAAACATCATGTTGTAGCTAAACCAAGTTATATTTTATCGTTTATGGTTTGTATAGTTCATTATATACGATATCATTTTGTTAAACGTATAGAAAGATCAATAAAGTTGTTTTGAATCGCAGTAGAATTGTGTAAAGCTCAATATTTAATCCCACTGTTTAAATTAAACAATCTTTCATGATTGCGATCTATGATGACATATTATTTCCATGAAAGGTCGTACAGTAATTGTACGAACATCGTATAATGGAATTTAAACAATCTTCAGATTGTCGAATTGTTTAACAGTTTAGTAAATAGCTAGCTAAGATCGCACAGCACTGAATACAATTATTGATTGTAATAGAATCGTCTATGAGATAGGTTAAAGTTGTATATCAAAAAACATTATCTATAAATAGATTTGGAGTCCGAAATTATGCAGTCAGTAGTATTTTATACGATCAACTGAGTTTCAAACGGCACTCTCAACTGTACATGAACAAATTTGCTTGTTTGTATCAACATGAAATGGCGCCGAGGTAGTATCGAAGGACAGGGATCGGAACGTTGTGAGTTCGAGACTGAGGGAAGGTATAGATGAAGTTGTATATGGTTCAATTTTTTGCAGTAAATATTTAATTCTATTGTATTTATGTTCACGGCGATTCATAGTAAAATCGTAATAAGGGAAATATATATTTGCTTTGGGATACAGTAACAATAAATTAAATTAAATGGTGAAGAAAGTTGTACAAACCTCAGGCTACCTGCAAAAAGAAATTGTAATCAAATTGTAAGACAGGCAATAGAAAGTTGTATAATCATAAGATTTTGTGCAAAGCAAAGTTGCTATCAAATTGTTGAAAACGCAATACAAAGTTATATATTTTCAAGGTGAGCAAAGTTTGGTCCGTATATGGCCTCCATTTTGATACGTACAGGCCCATGTAGAATATTCTATACAACTTTTCCAGATTGTACAAAAGTGTGTATATCTCAGAAACAACTGAAATATACAGACCAAAATGTTCACTGGGATAGCATCAATATCGCTGAAACAGTGAACAGGTAATATGGACGACCCCTTTTTCCGACCCCTGCCTCAAAATTGGATGTTTGGAATCAATTGCTCATCCCTTTAATCCCCCGTGTCCCAATTTTCATCTCATTCCAATGTTTAATAACGACAATATCGCAAAATCAGTGAACAGTTAATATGGACGACCCCTTTGGCCGACCCCTGACCAAGATTGGGATAATTGGTATCAATTTTTCATCCTTAATAACTCCTATGTGCAAATTTTTATCCCGATCCGATATATAGTAACATCAATATCACAAAAATATTGAAAAGTAATATGGACGACCCCTTTTGCTGGCCTCTTTTTCTAAATTCGTTACCTAAATTCGAGTGCTCGTCCCTCAAAACTCTCGTGTACCAATTTTTATCTGAATCCAATGCATAATATCGTCAATATCGCGAAAACAACGTATAATTTATATGGACGACCCCTTTGGCTGACCCCTGACTACGCTTTTAATACCTGGAATTGATTGCTCGTCACTCAAAACTCCTATGTGCAAATTTTCAATCAGATAAATCAGATGTATAAAAACGCCAATATCGCAAAAATATTAAACAGTTGATATGGACGGCCCCTTTGGCCAACCCCTGACCCAAAACCGTTAACACTCAAAATCCTCCCCCCGTTCCTACGGTCATGTTTCTGCCGTTAGAAAATTGGTATTTCGGCATTGGAAAAATGGACAATTTAACTAGTTTTAGCGGTTTCGGTTGAACTGGTTATACAACCCTAATTTCAAAGCCTCGTCATGTCGCTTTGCTTAGATATTGATGAAATAACATTCGTTTATAACAGTTTTTACATTGTCCCCGTAATTATAATAAATCAAAATTATCCTCCCAAACTTGGACCCATCTTCATCTTTCACTTGGACGAACCCGTCACATCCGGATGAAATCCGTGATTCGATGATGTAAATCTCACAAGGACGACCCAAAAGGTATCCTTTTGAAAGTGTCCATATTTATGGGTCGGCGTATCTGCTTTTGACGAAATCACTGAACCGATAAAAGAGTGTCCAATTCGGTTTATAAGGGTGGTTCGAAGTCATCCGAACCAAAGTTTTGTTTTAAGGAAAAAGTTCAAGCTAAATTACATTTATAACTTAGGTGAAATGTTGTATTAACTTACCCAATATTTCAGCGATGAGTAGTTGAATTCCATCAAATGTTAAACACTGTATTGATTATGCGCTAGCAGCACGTGTTGTCGAGTTTGTTTCCGATGGACATCCTTCATTCCCCTTCCAATCGAAATTTTCGGCAGCTCAGCAGCCGACAAAAGGCGTTTTGACATGATGTTTGTGATGTTGCCAAATACTGCTGATGATTATATGATAATAATGAGGCCGGATGATGGCCTCGAGGAAGCAACGGAGAGTGGAACCCGGCTGATTTCATGTGTACACAACAAGATTCGGGGCCGAGCGCTTTGACCTGTAAAGGATAAAAAGTCCTGCCAGAAACTTAGTAGGATGTGTGTGTGTTCACGATTCACAAACGAGCGAGGACTTTCGGACCGTTTGGTTTTGTCGGCCATGTTCCGTTTCCGCTCGTTTGATGTGTCTGCTGTGATTTACCAAAGTAGACATTTGTTATTTACACTCGGATGAATCGCAGGCAGCTGGATTCGACGTTTGCTTTGATTCTAAACATTTAAAATTAACTTTTTTGTGGCCGTCCAATGGGAAATTATTTCAGTGATATTTTCTTTGATAAACAAACATCAAGTATCTCGTTTCGATAGCACTGCTGACATAGAAAGAATAATCGAGGCGAGCTCTGGCAATTATCAACATAAACCCATAACTCACGGTCGCCAGGCAGCTGAAGGAAATTTTTGATGAATGTGTTCCCCGGATTTAAACGACATGTAATTACATCAACACCCTATCAACCGGAAAACATCGGTCGCAACAATCCAGCTGCCTCCAAAACGCGAAAACCTTTCGCCGAGGTAAAAGTATACAAAAACACCTGGACATCCACCCCCTTTGCAGCCCAAAAAAATATATTAAAAAAAAAATAAACGAAACCAACGCCCCGCGTGCCGGTTTCCAGGTTGCGTGAGTAATAAATTTCCGAATGGTGACCAATCTACACCTTTTGGTCGTCGACGTCGTCGAACGGGGACACCTCCGCCCTCGTCGACTAGGGTTGGACAGCTGAATTTGGGATCCGGTTCGAAGGACCAACGTCGATGAGTCCGATGGGGTTGTGGGAGTGCGCGCGGGATTTATGAAAGGCTAGAAAATTACAGGGCGGTTCTAAGGGTTTTGTTTTTGCGTTCGTGTGTTCGGAAATCCATCAAGATTTATGTTTGTCCTCCGGATGGCTTTGTTACTGCAGTCGAAGGACCAGGCTGGGGACCGGGAAATTGTTTCTAATCACGACTGATACGCTGCTTAGTGGCACACTTCTTTAACGTCGTGTTTGTCATAGTGCTCGATCTGGAATTTAGGAAAAAAAACGGATAAACGGATTTTACAAGGCCCACTAACAACTTTTACATTCGAATGATAATGTATTAACAAATTTATAAATATTGATACACATTTACTTACCTTCAGTACTCGCTCGATAAATAGACGCTTTTTAATGAGACAAGATCGGAAGTCAAACGTTTAAGGGAGCTAAGCCAAGACCATTTTTTTACTATATAAATCAAGATCTGTGACTGCCACAACCGCCGACTCTACGTTCTCCGACAGCGGGCCATCCATGGCCTTGAAATTGTGCTCTCAGCACTTCTATAAGTCCATCATCTTTCTCGCCATCCGAGCTCATTTCAAGGGTTTCTGCTCCAGGACGCATCAGAGTCAGCACAACGGAGACCTCCGAGTCTGTCGACTCTAAGCATGCCGCTCCATTGGGGTTTCCATCACCGGGACGCAAAAAATCCGGCCTTTTGGGGACCTCGGAGCCCTTCTTCTCAGTCGCTCCGTTTCTAGCCAGTGTCTGCAGTCGTCCCGGCCCTGAGTTCGTCTGTGGTGAAGAGGCTTCCCAAATTGCCCCCACAGGCAAGTATTCTTCAAATTTTAGAGCTGTTCCTGCGCGTGATGTTTTCCTGCCTTTTAATAGATTCATCGAATTTCAACCACATCTGAGAAGTACTGCTTTACCGACAAGGGCCTCTTGACCGGAACGCAAAGAACTAGGCATCACGGACACCTCGGAGCCCCTCGACTCAGTCGCGCAGCTTCCTGCCAGAGTCAGCAGTAGTCCCGGCCCCAAGTTCGATCGTGGCGATGAGGTTCTCCAGCCTGCATGCTCAGGCAAGTACTCTGCTTCATCTAGAACATTATTTTTGCGTGATAAATTTATGCCCAATAGAACATCACCTGATTGTAATCTCCAAGCTGTGCTCGTCAATACTTCAGTTTGTTCTTCTTCGCACCCCGAGAACATCACGACTTCCACTGGGACTTCATCACCGAGTCGCAACGCTTCGGGCCTTACGGAGACCCCTGAACCTTTCGAATCAGTCGCGCTGATTCCTGCCAACGTCACCAGCCGTCCCGGCCCTGTGCTCGTATGTGGCGTAGGGGTTCTCCAGCATGCCAGCTACACCGACCTGCTTTCGACAAAGTGAACCATGAAATACCTATCGCCAAACTCGATCGCATTGGTTTTTGTTGGTCACTACTGGAATGGTTTTGCAGCTACCTGGTAGGTCGGAAACTTATTGTCCGAACGGCAGAATACTTCTCCAACCAGTTTTTTGCCACCTCTGGAGTGCCTCAAGGGAGCCATTTAGGACCAATATTATTCTTGATTTATTTCAACGACGTGCTGTTGCTCGTCGATGGACCAAAATTAGCTTACGCAGACAAGCTGAAGTTGTTTTATCCTATCTCCGGCCCTGACGATGCCAAGTTTATACAGGACCAGTTCAACCTCTTCGCCTCCTGGTGCGATGTCAATTGTCTGCCTTTAAACCGTATTAAATGCGCAGCAATTTCTTTTTCCCGTAAGTGGCTTCCATAAAAAAAGTGTATTTCCTCGGCGACGAGGCTATCGCCCGAGTTGAGCACGCTAAAGATCTTGATGTCATTCTTGACAATCGGATGGATTTCAAGATTAACACCAATTACATCGTCGAGAAAGCTTCTAGAAGCCTAGGTCTACTGTTCCGCATGACGAAAGACTTCAAAGATATTTACTTTTTGAAGAGTCTCTATTGTAGTTTGGTTAGTTCGATTCTTGAATACGCCACTGCTATCTGGTGCCCTTATTACCAAAACGGCTCCGGCTCTTTTCATTGGAATCAATATGTGATCTGTTGATGTACCTAAAATAAATAATAATAATTAGAAAAATAAACAAACGCTGGAGAGGTATTTCACGGGATCCGATTGGTTCGATGTTCAGGATTCCACATCGATCGTGATACGTGGGGAGCCGTTGTCGTTCATTCCACGGTAGGTTTCGAAGTGCATATCTGAAGAAACGTTTCTGCACTGACTCAAGCAGCTTCATTCCGCCTAAGGATATAGGTGCCCAAATTTGGATGTTATACTCCAAGACAGAACGGACTAGTGAGCGCGCAAGGGTCGTTCATAAAGATATTAAAAAGCAATGGGCCCAAACGGCGCCCTTGAGGTACTTTCGCGTTTTCAACTGTTTATGGGCCCAGATACGTCTGGAAAATTGTAAAAAGTGTTAGTGAGAGGGGCACTCTCAATACTTGCGATCAGCAAGTTTATCAGCGATCAGCGCAGAAAGACCAGCCCAGGGACGAGCGAAAGGTCCAGCCAGCAGCTAGAGCCAGCTAGCAAGATGTTCCATGTCAGCCAGGAGGGTCAGCCAGAGGTCAAGTGCGGGGAGGTTCGCGGATCGAGAGACTCACTCCTGTTGGCGTCACGAATAACGTTGCGGTTAGCATGCATGTACTTGTTCTCGCTGACTTCTAACCCGGTCATGGTTGCTTTTTGCGTCGCTATTAAAAAGTGGTGTTTAACTGTTGTAAATGTGTATGTTTTGTGTAGTTTTGGTGGCCCGTGTTAAATTAGACTACGGATTATCGAAATTATCCCGTCTTCGATTGAAAAAGCTGCCATAGCTTTAGAAAACGTCGTTTGTGAATTTATAATATTCATTGCATTATAATCTAGCAGCCATTGTGGAATCCAACGTGCTATGTGAGATAACTCAAATTCTTCGATGAGGTGAGAAGTGAGCTTCGATGTTCATTTAAGTGGGCACAACTGAAGTCTCTCAATCCGACTTTCAAAAGCAAGTCTTTCCTAAAAAAAATATCAATTTAGTTTGCATTGCAAAAATCAAATCTCTAATGTGAAAGCAAAAAAAAAGTTTAACAAAATTATTATTTATTAAATGCCTTATGTGGAAGCTAAAATGCAATAGAATTGAAATTTAAAAAAAAAACATAAATGCTACATATGCTGATAAAATAAATTGTACAGTGTTCTATGCTGAAATGAATTACTCCATTTACAGAAGGATTTACACATCGAACTATTCACTAGAACTCACATTGTGATCGAGTTTGAGTTTCTCTCTTCGTGGGACTTAGCTGTGAGCTACAAATACTTCAATCCGAGGTAAGTTTATGCAAAATAAGTGTTCTTCGTCTGTTCTGCTCTTCTGCCTTATTCGTGCAATTGTAAAAATAAATAAATTTTCCAAAAGTCATAATGACGCATTTATTGGGTAGTAAAATTTAGAATGAAAAGCGGTTTTATGCAAACTATCTTTTTAATGAAGATTTGTACATATATTGTTTTATTTTGTGAATATGCACCATTTTGAAAAATGTGTCTAAAAATCGTGATCTCCTATAGTCTTCACATGACACACGTATGTCTTCTACCACACGTATGTCTTTTATCATATTATTGGAAAAGTTCATCAACCTTTATGATGTACTGCTTATACCACAAAGGTCGATGAACTGTTCAAATAATATTGACTGCTTCTATTCTGTGATTATTGTTTAAGGAAAACAATTAATTCGAAGGCTTAAATGTAGCAACTTATAATGTGCTCATTAGTTCCGTGATCTTGCTCGAGAAAGCGTGTACTTTCTTACCTTAAAGTTTTGAAATTTTCAACTTGAGATAATGTCTCTAGCTGAGCCTAATATGGACATCATAAGTGAAGATGATCTTCTTGCGAGTCCTTCCAGCGATACAGCAAAACGTCCCGCCAAGTCACCAGCCGCCAGAGTTGAAACTGACGATTAAGCGCTATCGATCAAAGGTATTTCGATAAAGTATCATCGGAGCTTGTGAAATCGATTCAGATTATTCCTGAATCTGAATTCCAGCCCAGATTTTATGGATCTGGTTACCTTTCGGGGATTGGATGGTACCATGCGGCAGAAATGCAGAGTCTAACATGGCTAAAATACACTCTGACTGAGTTGAAGAAAAGTGCAAAAATTACTGACCTGGTCGTGCTCCCATTCTCGGCGGTTCCACCGTTAAGAAGAGCCAGGACTACTGTACCAGGTTGCCCATAGTTGGAAAAAGAAAGTGAGAAGGTCTTCCTCCGAACCATTGCAAGGCAAACCAGCTCCTTGGATGTCCGTTTCAGGAAAGTGCATAAAATTACCTAACAATCGGTAGGTAGTTGGTAATATTTTCCATGGATGAAAAATCTGTAATGCAATTGAAGGAACAGAAATCGAAAATTTTCTACTTTCTTTCAACAATTTATTTTTTTTTTGTTGGAAATCTGTGTGTTGGATCTTTTTTTTTTCGAAACACAGTCTTAGCCTATTTGTGCATTCTATATTTTTTTTTTCAATTTTATATTTCGAACAAACCAGATACCTACATTTGTTGTAGTTGGGACTCTTGGGTTTCTTCAAGTTATTCATACTATTGCATCGGGGGTAAAAATTTAAACTAAATTTTTCTCATCGTAACAGGTAAATGATGAAATTTATCAAAATAAAAAGCCTTGACACAATGGTTCCAAATATAAGGAGATACGTGTCGCTTTACAGCCAACCCTTATACTGATACCTGAAACCTGATGCATGAGCTCACGATCGACGTCCAAAAGGAGGACACTCGGGATCTGCAACGATGTGTTCGCGTCTTAATCTTCTTCTAATCTAATCTTAATCTTAATCTTCTTAATCAGCCCAGATTAGAGGTTGGAAGAAGCTGTTTGTTAAGAAGGGTAATCTCGTTATGTGGAGCCACGCGTAAGCTGATCCAAGCCTGCAGTACGATTTTTCTGCGGCTTTGGAGAAAGTGTTTTGGGCGACAGGCAATTGCCAGCAACCTCAGTAACGTATCAGACCCAGATTGACTGACACATGCTGCTGAACGTTTTGTAAGACTAGCCACTAGTCAGTCGGCAGGTGTCCCAGAGATTCCCTAAATAATCCCTAGGGTCGGCAAGCTTACTGATCAAATGCAAAATGCAGAGAATTTCCGGAGGAAGAAACACCTCCACCTTCTAGCTTAAACTTAAATTTATGGGAGCACAATCCAAGCTTAATTCCACTACTTTAAATATAACACTCATGAGCGACAACTATGGGTATCTGACCTGTGTTACGGCTGCCACCTGGTACTGGTCCTCGGTTGGTCCGATCTTGGGTTCGGTGAGGTCGAACTCGGTACAACTGCGTCGACGCGGCGAAGTAGCTGACGGCGTTCTAGGTTAGCGACCAGCGGCAGATGCGGAGCAGTCGACGGGTAAGTTGCCGTGTACCTGGTCCAACCTTGTGTGCTGAACCAGGCACGGAAGTGTGTAAGACTGGCTGTTAGCCAATCGGTAGAAAGTGCTGTGAACCCCTATCAATCCCTAGGGTCGGCACGCTTACCACAAATACTATGTTGCAGGGAAGTTCGGGAAGACTAAGGTAAAACTCCTAGGCTTAACAATTGGTACCTTTATTAATTTTGCAGTTTCCACCCACCACTTTCTTAGTACTATCTAACCTTTAACGCGGGAATGTACTCCTCCTTCCTCCTTCGGCGTCGAGCTCGGGTTCGTTGAGATCGGCTTGGAGGCCAGCTGGTTCTCGCTGAGTGTACCCGGCCCCACCTTGGGTGCTGAACCGGGCACTGTTGGTTCTTCGACGGTAGGCGAAGCGGCACGTGGCAAGTGCGTACCTGGTCCCACCTTGGGTGCTGAACCAGGTACCGGTGCAGGTCAAGTTTGAGTCAAGATTGAGTTTAAGAGAGTTTTAAACTCGAACAGCAGGGTCCTGTTGAAGTTCAGGAACAACTTAGAGAACGAAGGTTTTGGGCAGCAACAAAATGGTGGATGGTTACCTGTAGTTCTTAATTCAAGGCTCTCGAATTGGTTTTGTGTCATTCAACGATTCACAACGTATTCACAGATATAGGGATCAGTATCGGATTTCCCTTTTAAATTCAGTAAGTCCAAATTGTTGTTGTGTGGACTTTATGAGCTGATGAGTTCGCGAACTATTTTAAAAATGGTTGGTCGTTTCTTTCATGACCGGCCTTGAACCATCCCCGATCGTTGCCCTCATTCTTCGCTTAGCCATATCGCTTCGCCATTTCGCTTTACGATTTCGCCACTCCGCTCTACGATTGCGGCTCACATCTCCTGGAGTCCCTCTGGTGGTGGGTTGTCGAACGAACTGTTTCGCCGTGTTGTTCACCGGGTTAAGGTGGCTTGGTAAATTGACTCGCCAAGGAGAAACCCTTAACCCCCACGAACACCACTGCAACATTATTTAGTTAATCTACAGCAAGATCACTTCAACATCCTCCGACAGACTAGCAACGCTTACAAGTGTTGTTGGCCGGATCAAGTTCGCAAGTGAGAAACTCATCCGAACTAGCGACGAAATGATGCGGCGAAACCAACGGCTGGTTTGAATCCAGAAGCGATGAAGTTGCCTTTCTTGTAGCGGCGAACGTAACCTCCAAAGCGACAACGGTTAAGGGCGGATTCTTTTTGTGGGTTCGTAATGAATCCGATTGAACGGCGATGACTCAGCGATGGATTGAAATTTCATCCAAAAACAGCGGGGTCCTAAATATATTTAGGGTCAAAACATCAGATGATGGCGAGAGCAAAATGGCGAATTCATTCGTCAAATTCCATTCGCCCCTTCTATTTCCATTCGCCTTTTCGCTTTGCTGGGTAGCTTGTGGTCTTTCGTGGTGAGTAGTGGAACCGGTGGTCATGGCTGCGTGCTTTCCGTGGAAGTTTTCGCCTTCCAGCGGAATAGTTCAACCTCCAAAATATTCACTGCATATAAAACTACAAGTTACAAACAAAATCGCTGAGACCTCTTTCGAGAGACTAGCAACGCTTACAGTTTTCTTCCGGCTTCTAGGCAAGGTCAAAGAGTTGACGCAACTGGACGAAAGTCCTTGAAGCTGCAAGTCGAAAAAATCATCCAGGTGCTTTTTAGCTGCGCTGCGGTTAGCGCATGCTAGGAGCTATTCAGCGCTACGTCGCTAACGAAGACGCTGATATAAGTTAAGAGCTACCTCAAAATATCAGCAAGCTGAAGCGTCGGAACAAATGGGCTTTTAGAAGACCAACAAGAAAATGGGTGCAGGAGCTTTGGAGAGAAACGAGAATTAAGCTTGATGAAGCGCGGTATAACGGTTTATCGGAGCAGCCGTTCAACGTTTTGATCGGTTTTCGGCAGTCATCTCTAATATCGGAAAACAATGCTGCGGTTAGCGCACTAAACAAATACCAGGCTAGCCCAGCGGATGGCCACTGCCAAGGCTTGAAGCGAATTCTGCGATACCTTCGACGTATGACCGACATTGCGTTAGTATACCGCAGAAACGCGAGCACGGATCCAGTTACGGGTAGTTTTACTTCAAGGTCTACAAAACATCAGCAGACGGCTGTTCTGTCATCGACCGAAGGCTGAGATTAGAGTCATGTGCCATGCGGTGAAGGAAGGTTTGTAGTTAATAAACTTCCTGGGTGAATTTTGGGTGTGGTTGGCACTCATTTCACGTTTATGTAGGACAACATCATTTGCATCCAGAACCTGGAGGAGGCGGGGATCCCTCAGCGGATAAACTTGGATGGTAAAAACGTGTTCATCAGGGAAATAATAAGAATCGATCAGCGTTTTTTCGATACATCTGGGCTAAAGATCAGTAAGCTAATGCGTTCACGGAAGCGCTGCCAAGGACGAGGCATGTGAAGCTGTTCTCAATTTACGAATTGAGGGGAGTCGTTGAACTTACGGTTTCAGATCGCGTTCAAATTCGTTCCAGGCAGCTCCAGCTCTGGCAACTGCGACTAAAGGGTGATACGGTCAAAATTTGGTCAATATCAACTTGACGTATTTCTTTCAATTTTGCATTTAAAAAATCTGAACACCCCTCATTTCGAAGGTGTGTGTGTGTGTGTGTGTAGAATGTTGCTCCTATTTTGATTTTAGAATTCACTCTTCAGTTTTTAAATATGCCGTCCAAGGAAGAAGAGCAGCGTATCAAAATTTTGCTCGCGCATCGCGAAAATCCGAGCTACTCGCACGCAAAGCTGGCAAAATCGCTAAAAGTTGCCAAATCAACCATTACAAATGCAATTAAAGTGTTTGGGGAACGTTTGTCGACAGCCAGGAAGTCTGGCTCGGAGGTAAATCGAAAACCGGAAGCCGCTGAGACGACAAAGAGAGTTGCCGGAAATTTAAAGCGAAACCCTAACCTCTCTCTCCGAGATGCCGCAAATAAGCTGGGTGTATCGTCTACATCCGTGCATCGAGCCAAAAAACGAGCCGGACTATCGACTTTCAAGAAGGTAGTGGCTCCAAATCGCGATGATAAACAAAATACGACGGCCAAAGCGCGATCCCGGAGGCTGTACACGACGATGCTGACGAAGTTTTCCTGCGTGGTAATGGACGACGAAACCTACGTCAAAGCCGACTTCAAGCAGCTTCCGGGACAGGAGTTTTATACGGCAAAAGGAAGGGGAAAGGTAGCATATATTTTCAAGCACATGAAAGTGTCAAAGTTCGCGTAGAAATATCTGGTTTGGCAAGCCATCTGTACCAGTGGCTTGAAAAGCAGCATTTTCATAGCTTCCGGGACTGTCAACCAAGAAATTTACGTGAAAGAGTGTTTGAATAAACGTCTGCTGCCTTTCCTGAAGAAACACGGTTGTTCTGTACTGTTTTGGCCGGATTTGGCATCTTACCATTACGGTAAAAAGGCCATGGAGTGGTACGCCGCCAACAACGTGCAATGGTTCCCAAGGACAAGAACCCTCCCAACACGCCAGAGCTCCGCCCAATCGAGAAATACTGGGCTATTGTCACAACGGCTAAGGACGAGCAGCAGTTCAAGGCAAACTGGCTTTCTGCGGCGAAGAAGGTGGACAAGGTGGCTGTACAAAATCTGATGGCAGGGGTTAAGCGTAAGGCCCGGAAATTCGGATTTGGAAAAGCGGAAGACTAATTGAATATTTTTCCTGAATTTTATACTAATTAAACTTGAAAAAGAAATTTAATTTGATTTTTTATATAAACGATTTCACCGATATACACGCGTTTTCCCTTTACCAAATTTTGACCGTATCACCCTTTAGAGTAATTTTCATACACAGTATTCCCGCATAAGCACATTATCCAGTTTTTCATCAACAAATTTACATATTTAAACATTAAAACATTCACATATTCAAATATTTACAAATTTACTCATTTCAACTCCGTTAAATTTACTGATGTGTTGAGTTATTTACACGTTAATTGATTCATTCATCATTTTTCGTTTTCAATAGTTTAACTATTATTATCTTACTCTGTTTAACAACAATAACCGTATAAACCTTTTACAAAACACGTTCTCAGCATTCTTAGCAGCCAAAATCAACCATGCAATTGACCGTATTCTATACTTTAGCTAAGAATCTCACAATAATCTCTAGTCTTTGCTATCCCATGTTATGCATACCAAATTTGCCGATAAAATATTCATTTGCTGGTCGACTGACACTCGACCCTTCATTTATTATTAACGATGACCAATGTCTCCGATTTAGGATGAAAAATTATCCTTCCTGTTTTGAGCAGCAGCATGATATTTTTACTTTCCACATCCCATCATTCTAGAATAAGGGATTGGGTGTCTTGAAATTTATTAAATTTATTTTAATAAAAATAAAGCAAAATTAAGACAAAATATCAATGTCACTCTTCCAAATTAAAATATCGATACCAATTCCAGGATCAGCTATATCTACCAATTGCAAAATGCTCTGATGGGCTCATCGATTTTAAGCCGACCTCCCCAGAAGGGCTCACTTTCGATTGGATGGTCAAAATGAATGAAATTACACAATTTTCCAATCGCCCCCAACCATTCATCCAACCATCCACGGGCCAATCGAGTGTGAAAAATAAATTAAATTTTCATCATGCCATGGGTGTTTTTATCGGTGGAAAATGGTAAGCTCGAGTGAAAGTCCTGTAAAATCAATTCACTTTTATTTTGAATCGGAGTTTAATAGTTTTTTGTTTTTTTTTTAATAACAGTAGTTGTTAGTTCTAGAGAATATAAACAGAAGTTTCGTCAAATAGTTTGAAAATAACTTGACCAATTTTTGTTTTCATAAATTTCAATAGGTATGAAGAAAAGTTAAACTGCAAAGTCTACCCACGTGTTGTATGTGTATATTTTTTAATCCAGCAGGTATTTTTTCTACGCTTCTCCATGAATGCTCAAATAAAGTGAGCCCAATCCGATTTTAATTAATTATTCAAACAAAACGGTAGCAAACAATGAACGACACATTCCCGTACCCATACAAGCATACATACTCACATTCAAGAGATGATTTCATTGAGTGGAAGGGATCAAATTGAATCGAGAGAGTGAAATAAAATAAAAAAAAAACAAAGTTAAATAACAAAATGGTCATCGATACGGGAAATAATTGATAAAAAAGATCAGCTCTGGTGAACCACAATAATAATTCGATGACTGGCCATTTCAATTTTCCCGAAATAATCCCATCAAATTAATTGTCCGAAAATGGCAATTTTGTACCTTCGCTCAATGCTCTGCCTTTGATGGCAATCAACGATGCGAGGAATTGAAAATTTAACAATCTTTGAGAGGTAAATAATAAGTTATATCAGATTTTTTTTTCCATTTTAAGAATTTTGCCATTCTTTTCATTTTAATATTATTTTTTGTAAAATTTTGGTTCAGTTTCTGAGACAGTTTTGATTATTTAGGCTTTTCTGTGGAGTTTTTTGAGAATAACTGCTGAATCATTCTCGTTTTATTGAAATATAATTATTTTGAAGGTGATTTTTCAAAAACAAACATTTTTTTTTTGTTATTTTAGTGTCATTTTGTGTCATTTTTGTGCCATTTTTGTGCCATTTTTGTGCAGTTTTTGTACCATTTTTGAGTATTTTTGAGTATTTTTGTGTCCTTTTTGTATCATTTTTGTGTCATTTGTGTGTCATTTTTGTGTCATTTTTGTGTCATTTTTGTGTCATTTTTATAGCATTTTTATGTCATTTTTGTGTCATTTTGTGCTGTTTTTGTGTCATTTTTGTGACATTTTTTTGTGTAATGTTTGTGTAACTTTTGTGCCATTTTATTGTAATGTTTGTGTAATGTTTGTGTCATTTTTGTGCCTTTTTTGTGTCATTTTTGTGTCATTTTTGTGTCTTTTTTTTGTCATTTTTGTGTCATTTTTGTGTCATCTTTGTGTCATTTTTGTGTCAATTTTGTGTCATTTTTGTGTCATTTTTGTGTCATTTTTGTGTCATTTTTGTACCATTTTTGTGTCATTTTTGTGACATTTTTTTGTTTAATGTTTGTGTAACTTTTGTGCCATTTTTTTGTAATGTTTGTGTAATGTTTGTGTCATTTTTGTGCTTTTTTGTGTCATTTTTGTGTCATTTTTGTGTCATTTTTGTGTCATTTTTGTGTCATTTTTGTGTCATTTTTGTGTCATTTTTGTGTCATTTTTGTGTCATTTTTGTGTCATTTTTGTGTCATTTTGGTGTCATTTTTGTGTCATTTTTGTGTCATTTTTGCGCTATTTATGTGTCATTTTTGTGTCATTTTGTTGTCTTTTTTTTAACATTTCCTGCAATTTTTTAGCCGTTTTTGTCTCATTTTTGAGTCATTTTAGAAATTTGTTGCGTCATTTGAAGGAGAAAAATTTTTGAGTCATTTTTGAATCATTTATTTATCATTTTTGTTATTTTTGTCATTTTTGTCATTTTTGTCATTTTTGTCATTTTTGTCATTTTTGTCATTTTTGTCATTTTTGTCATTTTTGTCATTTTTGTCATTTTTGTCATTTTTGTCATTTTTGCCATCTTTGTCATTTTTGTCATTTTTGTCATTTTTGTCATTTTTGTCATTTTTGTCATTTTTGTCATTTTTGTCATTTTTGTCATTTTTGTCATTTTTGTCATTTTTGTCATTTTTGTAATTTTTGTCATTTTTGTCATTTTTGTCATTATTGTCATTTTTGTCATTTTTGTCATTTTTGTAATTTTTGTAATTTTTGTCATTTTTGTAATTTTTGTAATTTTTGTCATTTTTGTCATTTTTGTCATTTTTGTCATTTTTGTCATTTTTGTCATTTTTGTCATTTTTGTCATTTTTGTCATTTTTGTCATTTTTGTCATTTTTGTCATTTTTGTCATTTTTGTCATTTTTGTCATTTTTGTCATTTTTGTCATTTTTGTCATTTTTGTCATTTTTGTCATTTTTGTCATTTTTGTCATTTTGGTCATTTTGGTCATTTTGGTCATTTTTGTCATTTTTGTCATTTTTGTCATTTTTGTCATTTTTGTCATTTTTGTCATTTTTGTCATTTTTGTCATTTTTGTCATTTTTGTCATTTTTGTCATTTTTGTCATTTTTGTCATTTTTGTCATTTTTGTCATTTTTGTCATTTTTGTCATTTTTGTCATTTTTGTCATTTTTGTCATTTTTGTCATTTTTGTCATTTTTGTCATTTTTGTCATTTTTGTCATTTTTGTCATTTTTGTCATTTTTGTCATTTTTGTCATTTTTGTCATTTTTGTCATTTTTGTCATTTTTGTCATTTTTGTCATTTTTGTCATTTTTGTCATTTTTGTCATTTTTGTCATTTTTGTCATTTTTGTCATTTTTGTCATTTTTGTCATTTTTGTCATTTTTGTCATTTTTGTCATTTTTGTCATTTTTGTCATTTTTGTCATTTTTGTCATTTTTGTCATTTTTGTCATTTTTGTCATTTTTGTCATTTTTGTCATTTTTGTCATTTTTGTCATTTTTGTCATTTTTGTCATTTTTGTCATTTTTGTCATTTTTGTCATTTTTGTCATTTTTGTCATTTTTGTCATTTTTGTCATTTTTGTCATTTTTGTCATTTTTGTCATTTTTGTCATTTTTGTCATTTTTGTCATTTTTGTCATTTTTGTCATTTTTGTCATTTTTGTCATTTTTGTCATTTTTGTCACTTTTGTCATTTTTGTCATTTCTGTCATTTTTGTCATTTTTGTCATTTTTGTCATTTTTGTCATTTTTGTCATTTTTGTCATTTTTGTCATTTTTGTCATTTTTGTCATTTTTGTCATTTTTGTCTTTTTTGTCATTTTTGTCTTTTTTGTCATTTTTGTCATTTTTGTCATTTTTGTCATTTTTGTCATTTTTGTCATTTTTGTCATTTTTGTCATTTTTGTCATTTTTGTCATTATTGTCATTTTTGTCATTATTGTCATTTTTGTCATTTTTGTCATTTTTGTCATTTTTGTCATTTTTGTCATTTTTGTCATTTTTGTCATTTTTGTCATTTTTGTCATTTTTGTCATTTTTGTCATTTTTGTCATTTTTGTCATTTTTGTCATTTTTGTCATTTTTGTCATTTTTGTCATTTTTGTCATTTTTGTCATTTTTGTCATTTTTGTCATTTTTGTCATTTTTGTCATTTTTGTCATTTTTGTCATTTTTGTCATTTTTGTCATTTTTGTCATTTTTGTCATTTTTGTCATTTTTGTCATTTTTGTCATTTTTGTCATTTTTGTCATTTTTGTCATTTTTGTCATTTTTGTCATTTTTGTCATTTTTGTCATTTTTGTCATTTTTGTCATTTTTGTCATTTTTGTCATTTTTGTCATTTTTGTCATTTTTGTCATTTTTGTCATTTTTGTCATTTTTGTCATTTTTGTCATTTTTGTCATTTTTGTCATTTTTGTCATTTTTGTCATTTTTGTCATTTTTGTCATTTTTGTCATTTTTGTCATTTTTGTCATTTTTGTCATTTTTGTCATTTTTGTCATTTTTGTCATTTTTGTCATTTTTGTCATTTTTGTCATTTTTGTCATTTTTGTCATTTTTGTCATTTTTGTCATTTTTGTCATTTTTGTCATTTTTGTCATTTTTGTCATTTTTGTCATTTTTGTCATTTTTGTCATTTTTGTCATTTTTGTCATTTTTGTCATTTTTGTCATTTTTGTCATTTTTGTCATTTTTGTCATTTTTGTCATTTTTGTCATTTTTGTCATTTTTGTCATTTTTGTCATTTTTGTCATTTTTGTCATTTTTGTCATTTTTGTCATTTTTGTCATTTTTGTCATTTTTGTCATTTTTGTCATTTTTGTCATTTTTGTCATTTTTGTCATTTTTGTCATTTTTGTCATTTTTGTCATTTTTGTCATTTTTGTCATTTTTGTCATTTTTGTCATTTTTGTCATTTTTGTCATTTTTGTCATTTTTGTCATTTTTGTCATTTTTGTCATTTTTGTCATTTTTGTCATTTTTGTCATTTTTGTCATTTTTGTCATTTTTGTCATTTTTGTCATTTTTGTCATTTTTGTCATTTTTGTCATTTTTGTCATTTTTGTCATTTTTGTCATTTTTGTCATTTTTGTCATTTTTGTCATTTTTGTCATTTTTGTCATTTTTGTCATTTTTGTCATTTTTGTCATTTTTGTCATTTTTGTCATTTTTGTCATTTTTGTCATTTTTGTCATTTTTGTCATTTTTGTCATTTTTGTCATTTTTGTCATTTTTGTCATTTTTGTCATTTTTGTCATTTTTGTCATTTTTGTCATTTTTGTCATTTTTGTCATTTTTGTCATTTTTGTCATTTTTGTCATTTTTGTCATTTTTGTCATTTTTGTCATTTTTGTCATTTTTGTCATTTTTGTCATTTTTGTCATTTTTGTCATTTTTGTCATTTTTGTCATTTTTGTCATTTTTGTCATTTTTGTCATTTTTGTCATTTTTGTCATTTTTGTCATTTTTGTCATTTTTGTCATTTTTGTCATTTTTGTCATTTTTGTCATTTTTGTCATTTTTGTCATTTTTGTCATTTTTGTCATTTTTGTCATTTTTGTCATTTTTGTCATTTTTGTCATTTTTGTCATTTTTGTCATTTTTGTCATTTTTGTCATTTTTGTCATTTTTGTCATTTTTGTCATTATTGTCATTTTTGTCATTTTTGTCATTTTTGTCATTTTTGTCATTTTTGTCATTTTTGTCATTTTTGTCATTTTTGTCATTTTTGTCATTTTTGTCATTTTTGTCATTTTTGTCATTTTTGTCATTTTTGTCATTTTTGTCATTTTTGTCATTTTTGTCATTTTTGTCATTTTTGTCATTTTTGTCATTTTTGTCATTTTTGTCATTTTTGTCATTTTTGTCATTTTTGTCATTTTTGTCATTTTTGTCATTTTTGTCATTTTTGTCATTTTTGTCATTTTTGTCATTTTTGTCATTTTTGTCATTTTTGTCATTTTTGTCATTTTTGTCATTTTTGTCATTTTTGTCATTTTTGTCATTTTTGTCATTTTTGTCATTTTTGTCATTTTTGTCATTTTTGTCATTTTTGTCATTTTTGTCATTTTTGTCATTTTTGTCATTTTTGTCATTTTTGTCATTTTTGTCATTTTTGTCATTTTTGTCATTTTTGTCATTTTTGTCATTTTTGTCATTTTTGTCATTTTTGTCATTTTTGTCATTTTTGTCATTTTTGTCATTTTTGTCATTTTTGTCATTTTTGTCATTTTTGCCTCTGGCTATCACAGTCATAAGAATATATCTATAGGGTTTTTTCGATAGCAATCGCTAGCGCAACTTACTCTCGAAGTATCTAGTTATCAATTTTGTTCAGTTTAGAATGAACTCTGAAAGTTTGCTGTTTTTGAACTCCATAGTTGTTTGTTTCATTACTTTTGTGTTATTTATGGGTTATTTCTGCCATCGAAGACTTACCTTGTTATTTCATTCATTGGGTTGGTCATTCAGTTGTTTCAATTTTTGGGCACGCACCGTTGAAGCCACTTTTTCTTGAAATAAAAACCCGCTTAAGCCAATCACTAAGAGTGTCAAAAGTACACATTGGTTGACAGTAATGATACTTCTCGTTTAGACTTTGTCAGCCCTCATCACCATCGTCAGGTGCAGGCAATGAAATAATAACAAATATTGCTGGTTGCAAGTTGAGTTTTTTCTCAAGTTCCACCCTCAAGATTCGGTTAAGTTGACAGTTGCTCCAGGGGAATAGTAGGCAGAGGTCTCACAACTGTCATTTTGAATTTGTTATGTTTTCTCCTCTTTGAATAAACACTCTCATCGGATGTATGTCGGTAAAGTGGCCTTTGAAGGCATATTTAAGCTATTTCTACTTATATTTTTACTCAGCCATCATCACCAAAATAATTATTCTCTCCCAGTAGGAATCCATTTCTTCTTCGCTTCGGATGGCGGATGGCGTCAATTGCTGCCGGACTCTTGAATGGCGCTATTCCTAGAAATTCGACGCTGAAGATCCGATAATAATAATGAAAATCGAGAGGATAAAAAAATCATAATGGACCCTGCTGGTATAGACACATAGACAAAATGTGTAGATCCACAATGCAGATTCCGACAAGTCATGGCGATTGTTGTGATTGTTGGTTCTTGACGATCTATCTCGATCGAATGGTCCACGCAGGGATCGGAAAACATTATCTTCTCGGCATCTAATTTTGGACGGGCTCGGAAAATTGATCATAATTATGCCCATAATGGGGGATCTCTATGAGTACAAGAGTGCAGTCAATAGAGCACATCAGCAGCGGGAGGTGCGAACATTTGGAAAATATGTTTTATTTAGATTTCCAACATCATCCTCGACTGGTTCCAGATCAACCTGAAGATTGAGGAAAAAAATTATGGGAGGAAATCTCAAGGACTTCGAAGATGGGTTTCCTTCGCTTTTCGATTTTGGCATTTTTTGGTCGTAATTTTCCCAAATTAAAAGTCATCCTGCTTACCTGCCTGGTCCTGCAGAGCGGACTTTTAGAATTTTGTTGAAATCCTTCTCTCGGAACGAATCTGCGTCATTGACTTCCATAAAATCCAAAAAAAATCCGGTGCTGAAACAATAAAAATCAATCGTGTTACAATTTATGATGATTGGAAATTATTGCACACATCCCAATGTAGCACGTGATCCGGCGTTTATTTTTTCGAGGCTTCCCGAATTTGCTCAAACAATTTTATGGCCGCAACATTCTATTCGTTATAGCTCTTAAGGTGTCCATTCATGTTAAGTCCCAAAGTTGTCAGAATAAAGTCAATATCCATTGTAGTAGGAAGAACCTAGTTTCAAAATGATTTAACTCATAATTGTCCAGCTCTCATCAATTAAAAAAAAATACTCTCAAACACATATGCAATTGAATTTATCTGAACCGATAAATTATCACGTTAAGGTATGGTTAAAAATCGTTCTGTCGGTTGAGAGAACATTCAAATTTTCAGAGTTCAACCCTTTGATGTTTCGCCAAGCCAAGCGCAGGAAGTGCATAATTTATTGTCATGTTTCTTCTGCCAAAAAAACGACGATCTTGTTCCCATACCGAATGGACCATTTCGTAAGGCAGTAAGGGCGGGTTGTGGTTTTTTCGTTTTCGGACAAAAATCAAAGCGTGGAGAGGTTGAAGTCAAAATTGAAATTTCATTTTTTTTTTCTTACATGCGCGTTTTGATTTTGGAATCGATCGTTTACAAAAAAAGGGTAATAAAATTGCCGCGTTTCTACTTGAGAGATGAAAGTGCGTGGGTAGGTGTGATGAACATTGTTATCGTTTATGGCTTAAGCCATCCGACGGCAATGTGTCATACGTTATGGATTGAATGACTTTAAAAGATAAATGATGTGTTATCTTTGTTTTATTTTTCAACATTCATCAAATGAACTGGCTATCAGTCATAAGAACACCACTCGCTAAATTTCAGCTTTTCTCAGATCTGAGTCTGACCTGACCGCACTTTCCGCGACAACTAAGTCGGGGTTACTCAGAATGTGGAAATGATACCGAAGCATTTGATATGTCAATTTACTTTTACTTTTCCATTCCTTGTTGATAAAAACAAAGGTTGCCTCGCAAAAACTGTTGAACGTTTATTCATTTACACTCGAACTAACTGAGTGCCAAATTTTCTGTCTTCTGAGTAGTCGTTATTCTTATTGTTATGAGTTTTGAGTTATTTAAGAACAGCCGTCAGTTGTTCCATGCATTAGGCGACGGCGTCTGAATAAATAAAGTCAAGCTCTGAGTAAAAAGTGTTCGGATCAAAAAGTGGTGAAAATAAATTGTGTGTAAATCAATTACCATCAAGTCACCATTTCCCACCAAAAATCACCCTTTTGTGTGTATTTTGAAAAAAAAAACTGGAATGTTTTCTCCAAAAATAAGACATCTGTTCTATTTCGGAATCATTGTTCGACCAATTCACTGGAAATATTTGGTTTCTCGTTTCCGGTCAAATTATTGAATTCGACGTCTGGTAGCGAACTGAGTATTACTGTGCTCCTGGGGCAAAAGTGGTTTTTGTTTACTAGATAGTACCTATTTGACCTATATAAAACAGGGAGAGAGACAGACCATACAGAAATGTGCGAACACGCAAAACTCTTCACTGGATCATCCGATTTGCATGCGATTTTTTTTTATGTGTTCGTCTTCACGCGAAGAATAACACAACTGAGAGATAATTTCGAAAATGTTTTTGTGGAATTTGAAAATTAATTTTTAGTTTTTATTCGTATCAAATAAAAGTCATGGCACCCAATTTCCATTTTTTATTTCATTCGAATCACCAAGAGTAGGAAGGCGCCAAAAGTAATCAAGGCTTACTGATGTTCATCCATCTCTCTATAGGAAGTTTTGGCGCCCATTTTCGTTGCAAGTGTACTTTTCACGTGGCACCAGTAAAATGGATACTTGGATGTAAATGTTCACCTTCCGTATGCGTATGGGGTGAAAAAAGAAACGCAATAAGCTGGCATGGAGTATACCTATTTTCGAAAATTGTCATTTTTGCTTCAGCATCAAGGCAACTTTAACATTTTTTAAGCTAATTTACCCAAAGCTAGCCGGATTGCCCGGTTTTACCCGGACTTGACCGGGTAATTGATAAAACAAAATTTAAAGGGCCCAGTCAAGTCGTCCAGCCCGGTTGTCCGGATTTTGATAAAAAAAACCCGAATTTTCCGGATTAAGTCATTTCATTTGCCCAATAAAAAAAAATCTCTTATTAAGTTAGTTTTTTTTTTAAATTTTACGTACTAAAACGAAATTTTTTGAGCAACTTTTAACATAATAATCATGCACGATTTCTGGATGCTTAAAATACGATTCAAAATTTCTGATGTGTTTCGAAGACAAAAAAAATTTAAAGTGCTCTTCTTACAGCTGGCTGCCACACCATACAACCAGCTGTAAGAAGAGTATTCTTCTGTACGGTGCCTCCTACTGGAACAGTCTGCCAATTTCCGTGAAAGAGTCAAGTAACCTACGTAGTTTTAAGGAAGCACTGAATAGTGTACTCAAGAGATATTTGTATTTAGATTAGATCTAGGTTTTATTTCACCTCCATTCGAACATCAACTAGTGAAATCCTTATGTTACATATCCTTAACCTGAACTATAGTTTAAATATAACTGACAGGCTCACGTACTCCTAACAATAAACATTAAACATTAAACATTTAATTTTTTTTTGAGTAGTTTCTGTATTTTGTAACACGTGCGATTTCGCGCGTGAGGATTTCAGCCTCTCCCATACAACTTCCGCTTTCATCAAACGAGTGATTTACGCGCCACCTCATATGAGGACCACTCGTCGAGGTTGGTTGCCCGGCTAGACTCCCGACCTCAGGGCGGGTTGTCCAAATGGATCCGAAAAAGGACACGGAATGATTAGGGGAATGGGGATGCCAGGAAAATAGACCAGCAGTTGCACCGTCGTGCCAAAAGGATAGCTGGGACGCAAACCGTTGTTCTATCCGCTCGAAAAGCACTCGCTTGCGCATCTCGTCATGGGTGGAACTCACCTTCCTACCTTTCTCCTTCCCATAATAGAGACGTAAACGAGGGAACTGTTTTCCCGAGCAGTTCATCCCGGAGTAAAATAAAGAAAATAGAAAAAACTACAAGCAAACTCTAGAAACTAAGCGGACAAAACACGTGAAATACCTTTTCGAACCAGACGCAATTGTTCAGGGGGAAAGCTCAATAAAATTACATCAACATAATTGTTTTAGGACGACATAACTACAATTTTATTCAAAGGAACTATATACAAGCATACTAAAGTTGCTTTAACGACTACATTCAGTGGTTGATTTTATATTTATAAACGTATTTTTGGGTTTTGTTGTTGGTTTCTATTTATATATTTACATATCTGTTCTATTTGTTCCTGTGCTGTCTTGCTTTCCCTAGTTGTGCGGTTTTAGTTTGAGAATAAGCTTTTATTTGCGAAGCTTCTCAACTGGGGAACTGTAATTAGCTAAGTTCCCAAACTGTGTGTGTTTCAATGATTCTAAGGGCCAGGGGGTTATATGCGCATATGTTTTCGGATTCTCATACTCACGGTACCGTTTTCTTGGCTCGATGCCGATAAAGCAGAGCTGCCTGGCTCGTTGTCTGGGTGACTTACTGTTGTTGTTGTTGTTGTTGTTGCTGTAAGCTGTGGGAGCTTACATGGTGATGGTGGTGGTGATTCTTCGACGAATCAGGGGCGAATTATAAATTAGCCGGATTGTTTGGCGAACCGGCTGACGGAAAACCGTGTGGTGACGGACGGTTCCGCTTCCGACGTGGCCTCGTCGGGCAAACCTTGAAGCCTCCCGTGGCTGGTGTAGCGAAGTTCCGGTGGAGTGGCTTAGCAATCGCTAGAGCTGTTGTGGTGATGGCTCCCTTTAAATGAAATGTCGAATAGATTTCGACATAAATTAACATCACACAGTTCACACACAGAATTCTTAAGAATTTTTACCTTTTTGATGAAGGTTTACGCACAACGCACAACACGCACAACTCTCTTTCCTATAGCTTTTCAATCTAGCCTAAAAGGAACGGAACAAGAACAATTAACGACAAATCCTCAAGACACTTCACGTGTTTTCATACTTTCTAAGCTAATTCGCGAAACAAAAACAAAATGGAAATAATCCTCGCTACTGCCTAAACCACGGTCTGGATCAAAGTGATCGAGCTTCGTTCCGTGGATCCTCAGTTAGGTCGCAAGTAGGAAAATCCTTTGACCTTTGGAGGGGAAATCCGATGACCTACGAATCCGGTCAACGAACTTTCGAACCTGAGTTCGTGTACTCCAGCTATGCTCTCGGCATGACATTGGGAATCTCCTTGTGTCTTCCACAACAAGCCATCTCCCCCTTTCATTACCGAACCTATTCGGATCTCTGAGAAGAATCTCGAGAGGTGACACTCCATCACTTGAGTCATGGAAGCGGATGTTGTATGCGAAAGCAGAATAAAAGTTGCATGAAATCTTGTACCAAAGATTGTATGGCATAGAACATATGACGGAAAGCATGTCGACTGATCGTTTCATTAGAACGGCAAAATATTGATAAACAATAACAATAAATAATTAACGTGAACTTATCTAATTATATGTACAGAAATGTCTTATTTTCGATTTTAATTGTTATTTATATATACAGAAATGTAACCACGTTACAATTTAGCCCACATTTGCTTGGTATTGCCCGGATTTTGGATTGGAAATCAAATGCCTGGATATTGTTATGTTTTTAGATAGATTAAATTTGCCTGACCAGGATATGCGCGGAATAAATTCTGATCTTTTTTATTTACCTCGTTATTTTGTTTTGTTTATTTTCCGGTTAAATGAAAGACTGAAGAAAACAAGAAAAATAATATTCTACGTATGACTGTGAAAGTTTTGGATAACAACTGAACAGATAACAATGAAATATTCCATTACAGAATCTTCTGTTCATATTTATGGTATAACAACAAGAGAACGTCTAATTTTTAATTAATAGAATAAGACAACCATAAATTGATTTACTTGGTTTTTGTAAACGTCAAGAATGTAATGAGTTAGTTCGAGAATAGAATGATATTAACTTTGTAATTCTATTTGAATTTCATCAGAAAACCAAGGAAATGTTAGATACTATTCACTTCTTCCTTTCATACTAAAGTGCTAAAAAACTAAACAAAATTAGGGATATAAATAGGGTTGACTTTGTAAAAATAAGATTCGTAATTTGATCCAACACTCAGTATCAGAAATCAAGAACAGATAACTGGTTCAATAACATCTTCAAATACAAGAAGCTTGGAAAATTTTAGTCTCGACGAAAATATGATTCAAGATCCAAAACAAAGATAATGAAAACTGAATTAGATTTGCAAAGACTTTTTTGAATTTCATTTCTGATTTTGAATTAAAATTCTTAAAGTAAAAAAAGATTTTATAACCGTTTGATTTGAAATTGCTGTGAATAAAAATTCCATGTACATACACATATATTGAATGTTCTTATTTTCATTGTTCAGTGCTCAAGCATCCATTTCTCGATAAATATGATAAAGTTAAAGTCGATATAAAAAAGATGATTTTAAAAATTAAGAGGAGGTTATCTAATACAGAGAACATATCAAATGCATAATAGATAACGAAAAACAGAATGGTATATGAAAATTTATTGATATTTATATATTTGCAGCATAAAAAAATCGCGAAATTTTATACCATGAAAAGCGTTGTGCCATTTCTAAAAATTTGGCACCGTCAACTGGGGCAACATGCAACAATTTTCAACTTCAATGGCTTCTAAAAAACTTATGTTCACAGTTAATCGTATCCTTTATGCATCCAAAGTTTTAAGGATGCTGGGGCATCAAATTGACGTATTTAAAAAAAATTATTGGTTTCTTCAGTTATTTTTAATTTTCTAAAAACATGCGATTTTCACACTCCTTAGAAAATGGGGTAACTTGCAACAAACTTTGTTTTTAATGAAAAAATTTATGAACACGTACGAAAATTCATAGTTTTTAATATATTTGCGATGCCTTAAAGACCATTACGCATGACAACACCAATTGCAGTAGTTTTTGGGTCTGTAAAAACAAATTTTCACATTTTTTCTGAAAATAAGGATGCTGCATACATTTAGGGGTTAAATAATGCTACGAAAAAATCTACAAGCTGAAATCATAAAATAAAGTGTTTGGATGAATGAAATTTAAATGTTTACAAACGCGTGATGCATTCATATTCCAGCACATGGAAACGAGATTTACAAGGTATTTCTTTGATTTACATTTTGTTGCATTTAACCCCAGATACCTAACTGAATTTTAAAAATATTCATTTAAAAAAATTGGGTGATTGTTTGAAAAATATTTTTACACCAACAATGTTGGTATAACATGAGGAAATCTGTTAAAAGTTTGTAGGTAATTTTATCAAGCCGATCCGTCATACTGGGTAAAGTTTTTTTCGCCATCAAAAAATGTTAAAATTTGTACATTTATTGCTCGATTTTTCAAATTTTACATTAAAATAAAAAACTTAAGACAACTAGCTTAAGATGCGAGAAATTATGTCATCATCATTTTGTTATCATGAAAAGATAACTTTATTACTATACATTGAATTAAAAATTGATTCAATGTAGTGTTATATAAATGTTGCATCGAACCCCGCTGTTGCATGATGCCCCGTTTGACGGTACCTATACGATAAAGAAAATTTCAAACATGGTTTTGGCGAAAAAGGAAAGACAGTTGATCAAAACTGCTTAAAATGACGACACATTTCAACTAAACACTTTTTGGCACTTATCTTGGGGTTAATAGAAATTGAACATATCGGTGTCAAGGATCCTCTGTAAATGAAAAAAAAAATGTAAAACGGAAGAAAATAGATTTTTAACTTTATCCCAGAAGATATTCGCTTTCCAGTTTTGTTGGAAGTCTTCGAAAATTTTTGCCCCTGGAGGTAGGCACTACCATATTATAACAGAAGTATTACGAAAATAGTCAAAAAACTGTGTCGATTCACTCCGTTTGAAGGTAACAATCCAGTTTCATGAGCGTAAATAATTATTTACCTATTTTCTGCTTATTTACATGTTCATTATTTTAACGAAATTCAAAGGCTTAACGAAGTTTGCCGGGTCAGCTAGTTTGACCTATAAAACTGACTTGAAACGATAGTTTTATTTTCGTAGAATAGATTTTCATCGGAAATTTTTTTCGATTTTTTCAATAGTCGTTGTTTTTTGAAGCCTTTAGTGATGGGTGGTAATTGGTGTATGTACAAAATTGTTGGTTTCGAATGACCGGTCACGCACAATTTCTTTGTTTCCTACGTATGTATTGTGTCAAATGTGTAAATTGTAAGTAGCATTTAGTTTCATTATGTTAGAAAATGATGTTTTATCGCTGAAAGTAACCGGTTACTTGAGGCTGTTTGCCGTACATTTTTCGCGTTCCACTTTACAAGTTCTTCCATAAATTTATGACTTATCACTTTTATATCATTACAAATTTTTTGCTGATATGAAATATTTTTCATGAAAGCAATTTCAGCCTCAATTTTATTTTGAGCTTCTTGATCTTCTAAATACTCAACTCCACGTTCAAAATGGTTTTGATCAATTACACAAGGTCATAAGCTCCTTCCCTGATGCCCTAAAGTTTACAATTTTCTCCAAGACCGTAGGTAATTTTTACTTCTGCGAAAAAAATTACATATGGGTCATTCCATGTCAAGTGTGCACAGCGAAAAAAAAAAATCTTATCGAAAATTCGCCAAACTTGGCCGAAAGACTTTCTGAGGCCTACAAAATAAATCCTTAATTTTTGAGAATGAACCGCCCACCCCCCGTTACAGGACCCTCCCTTCTTTTTTTCAAGATTTTGAAAAATTCATCATTTTTAAAATACAATATCTCCGGACTGGAAAATCATACCAAAATGACAAAATATGCGTTGTGTAGATTTTATTAAAATCTATCATTTGATGTTATTCATTTTCAGAAATAGTGACGATTTTAACGTCAAAACATAGCTCTAAAAATAAAACGTTAATTTTCGCAAGGAAAGTATATTTTTTTCTTGAATTTTATGATTTCATTGTTTTTTTGATAAAAATTTACGTAAGAACCAACCAAAATCCCAATATAATATTTCATGTTTTCGAGTTATGAAAGATTTAAGTTTTACTGTCCATCTAATATTTTCTTACAGTATCCCCTTAAACTTTTGGTAATCCCATTCACGATTTTCTGGACGAGTTTCATTTAAAATCTGCATGCATATTGAAGTTTACTTCACGTGAGCAGCAAATTTTTGTAAAGATAAGATGCCTAAAAAATAAAATAACACTTTTAGTTTCATTTCGTTTTGCTGTTGAATGATAATTTTATTTATTATCACACTGTTTTAAATCATTAAGTAAGTGCTTCCTTAGCGGATTCTGCGGATGAATAAATGTGAGGATTTGGTTCATTATTCCATTAAACTGTTGAACTTATTCACAGAAAATGTATAAATGTCGAGAATCTGCTGATCTGTTGATTACCTACTGAACTTACATGAATTATGGCGATACTGATCTAATAATACTGACTATTGACGCACAGCATTTGTTCATTGTATATCGCCTGTATTTATGCAACGCAATCACAGCAGATTTTTTTTTGTTGACATCTAGCGGAGTACTGAACAATAACATTTTTTTAACTAATTCACTGATCATTTTTAACGAATTGTTGCCGCAACTGCTCGCTTGCTGCTACTTGCTTGTAGTTCTGAATATGTACAACTTCTTAAATCGAAGATTGCTGTTGAAATATCCAGTTGCCTTCTGTTACTGCATTAGAATGGAGTTGTCTTAGTGACTTTTATTGTTAAGCTTCTATATAGTCGGAAACGGTTTTCTGAGCATGGCAAAAGCAACGTGTTCAATTGGAAAAGAACTTCATAAGCGATGTTCAGTGGATACATTTTTCAAGAACACACGACTTTTTACCGCAAGGGAGTGGAATTTGTTCAAATTGTGATCAGAAGTGCATAATCTAAAGTCTATCTGCAAAACCATTCATACAAGTTCGGTAAATTGTATCCTGTTTCGCAAAATGTTGCTTAAGTTGAATGCTTTCAAATCAATATAACATTGACTGGAAGGTTTGAAGGACAATCTAAAGATGAATTAACTTACAATGTTGGTTGGAACGAAAAAAAATTGTTATATTTGGAATAAAAATATTTCATAAACCAAAAATATTGTTTTTTTTTTCATTCAAAATGTTATTTCTAATTATCCTTAGTCATAAAACAAATCATGAAAACAAAAAAACTGTTCAAGCATGGAAGACGTGACTTAAAATTTCGACGATTAATGCACTCGAGCGAAACCACAGAGTGCTGCAAGTGTATAATTGTTAGACAATTCAACTCAAATCTTTCATATCTCGAAAACAAGAAATATTATATTGGGATTTTGGTTGGTTCTTACGTAAAATTTTCTCAAAAAAACAATGAAATCATAAAATTCAAGAAAAAAATATACTTTCCTTGCGAAAACTAACGTTTTATTTTTTGAGCTATGTTTTGACGTTAAAATTGTCACTATTTCAGAAAATGAATAACATCAAACGATAGATTTTAATATAATATACACAATGCATATTTTGTCATTTTGGTATGATTTTCCAGTCCGGAGATATTGTATTTTAAAAATGATGAATTTTTCAAAATCTTGAAAAAAAGAAGGGAGGGTCCTGTAACGGGGGGTGGGCGGTTCATTCTCAAAAATTAAGGATTTATTTTGTAGGCCTCAGAAAGTCTTTCGGCCAAGTTTGGCGAATTTTCGATAAAATTTTTTTTTTCGCTGTGCACACTTGACATGGAATGACCCATATAGAAGTTTTATATTTGTTTTCTTTTACCAACATTGTAAAACTTTAGAATTTAAACGAATTTTTAAAGAAGTGGTAACTAAATTGAAATTAAAATTTTTTTGAGGGCAAAAATCAAATCGTTTTTTCAGATTTCAACCAATTTGTTAAGTGAAATTAGCCGTTTTTTTCATTTTCTTTAATAAAGTCAGGAATATTTACTCAAAATTTTTAAATACAGTAGAATTTATTTTTTTAGATCATTCAGCGTCATCATGAAAATTATATTCCTTAATTGAATAAATCAAACATAATAAAGAAATTTAAAATCTGTTTTTTTCTTTCATATAGGGGGAAGTTGTCTACTACCGGACACCTAAGGTTTTTTAGCAATAACTTCAAAAAAATATTTTTGTAAATATTGGTTCCTCTACTGATTTGAAGCGTATCAATAATAATGATTACTTAACTATATATGAAAAAAAAAATTACAACATATTCATGCGGTAAGAGAAATCATTTCATGTTAGTTTTCACTCATTTCCAAAAGTGTTGTCTTTGGCCGGACACTACGAATTACTTCACCTAAGTTGTCACCAATGACACAAAAACGTGGCAAAATGACTGAAATCACTTGCACAGGTCTTGTGAGTATGTGTTTTCCAATATTGAACGTTCTATGAAACCAGTCAGAAAAGTTTTTTTGACGAACCAGAATGAAACATTTGTTTCGAAAAAACTAAAGAAAAATTGTCTATGACCAGCAGCAAAATTTAAAGTTTCTCAGAGGACCAAAATAGTTTCGTTATTGAATCCTTATCTTCTGTTAACCATTTGAGAGTGCTATATAGAGATGAAAAAAATGAAAGTTTCAAGTTGAAATCATCTATAATCTTGAATATTTTCTTGTCCGGTCATAGACAACAATTTGGTGTCCAGTCATAGAGAAATCGCACTTTTTTTTTTATTTTCCTAATATTTTGGAAGTTTTGTTATCTTATATTTACTGTGGTCGAAAGATAATCAATCAACGATGTCGTTCACGTACAGTGCAAATTTTACAAGCCGAAAAAACTGAGCACAATACAAATGCAAAGTTTAGGCGATCCTCTCCGTACAACTAGGCAAAAGCTTTAGATGCCTATCATTGGTTTAATTTTTCAGATTGGATTACCATATTTCTAACACCATATCAGGGTACTATTTACTTTATTTTCATGGTGTTAAAACATTATTAGGATATTGTGTTTTCGAAAAATCTATGTTGTCCGGCCATAGACGACTTCCCCCTACATTTATCAGTTCATCAGTTTTCAATGATTGGTTTCACTTGGAACTGATTAATTTTTAAACTTATAATCATCATATCACAAAAAAGAAAGGTGATACACAAAATTCAAAAAAAAACAAGTTCAGGACGCCAAAATTTTCCATATGCATCAAAATGTTGTCTCTTAAGTTATAAATAAAATTTCATAAAATAGTTTTGAATTAGGTTAGACGTTTTAAAGAAACAAATTCTTTCTCAAATGTTATCTTATCGTTATCATCTTCATAATATGTTTAAATTTATAAAAAGTTTATTCACCGTTAGAATTGAATGGATATTGAAAATGAGCAAGTCCTTGTGGAACAAATTTTCATTTTCATAATCTTGAAATGTTGTTATTAAAAGTACATAATTTATAACTAATGATGCCGATAAATTAAATCAGCATTTTATATTGATTTTTAAATAAATGTACCAAATTCTATTATTTTTTTTTACTTTCAAATAAACTTACCCAAAGTCTAACGAATTAAAAAAAATGAGATATTTTTAATAAGTTTGCCTCTCAACTTTACTCTGAGTTTTTGTATTCTAAAAGCATAATCTCGGATGGCTAAAAATTTAAATTTTTATTAAAAAAATCTTAGTTTCTTGCTTATGTCTTCTCCAATATTTACCTTGACGACGACAAAATATTCAGAAAAAGATATTTTCAACTACAACCGCGCTGGAAAGTTTAAAAACGTTTTACTATTTCTTTTAATCGATCATGATTTTTTTTTTTCTTATCAAAAATTCACAAAAATTGAGAAAAAGAAACGAAATGTTATTTAAAATGATTGATAATAACTTTTTAATAAATTACCAAAACTAGTATTGATTTGGAACTTCATTTCGATTTATTTTGAATCATACTAGTATAATTTATTATTTTTTCGAATTTGTGTGAAGGAAAAAAAAAATGGTTTAGAAATCAATTTCCCTATTTATTGTGGATTTTTGGTATTGTTATTATTTCTAGCCAAAATTGAATTTCGAAAACCCCCCCCCAGAAAGCTGTCTGAGGTCTGCCTTGGCGTTGGTTTCGTCGTCCATTACCTCGCAAACAAACTTTGTAAACAATTGTAAACAACACACAGCTTCTTGCTTTTGCCGTAACGATTTTCTTATCGTTGCGATTTGGAGTCACTTCACTGCCTTCTTAAAATTCGATAATCAGGAACGTTTTTTAGAATCATGCACGGTTGTAGACGACATTCCCATCTTACTTGCGACATCTCGAACGGATATGTTGAGGTTATGCTTGAAAGCGTTGAAGAATGGATCATCTTATTATACCACAGCGCTCCTAGTTGTTGGATCTGGAATGTTTTGGCAGTACTTTATTTTTGAGTGTTTCCCCTATCAGTGCTGAAAATTTCATTACGATTCGTTTTGTTTCAAAAAAGTTACACTTGATGGAAGCCGCAAGACGAAAATTAATTTTGAACACCCACGTCAAAATCCCGGTGGTCGGGTTCAAAAATCGCGAAATCGTTAAAAATGGTCAAATCGACCGTGTGCAGCTTTCTTAAACGATTCCGTGAGAAGCATACTATGGCAGGTTCATATCAAGCGTCATAGTGGAATTAAGGATCGGAAACTGCATTTGAAGGTGTTGAGAACGATCAAGGCAAACCCAGGGTATTTTGACTAAGACATCGCCAAGAAATTCAATCCCGACCGGAGCACCGTCAGAAGGATTCATCTGCGCGAAGCAATACGATCCTATCGGACCAGTAAGCAACCAAACCGGACATTGAAGCAGAATGTAGTAGCCAAAGGACGTGCCTGGCTGGTTGGTAAACGGTGGATAATGTGCAACACGAGACCCCATAGTGGTCATATCACCTCTTATTCACAACTCCTATCTCTACCTCCCCGTGGTACCGGCTGGGATGCGAGTAACCTAAGCGGAGATCGGGTACCCAACCCCGGTGGATGCTTTGGTCGCATGCAGACTGAGAAGGTGGCCGCACGCGTCTGTTCCCCAGGTCAGGGGCGGCTCAAACAGCGTCTGTCTTGCAGCAAGCGGCTGAATTTATGAAATGCTGCTCCCGCCAGCTAAGTCCAAGATGGCAGCCCCATCGCGGAATAGGGACTTTAGGCTAACAACCTACTGCTCCTGATATCTTGTATTGTTACAGAAACTGAGAGAAGAAATAACCGAATTGGAACTTTGGCAACGACTTTTAGCATGAAAACACGGACTAGAATTGGAACTTGGAATGTTTTGACCCTTGCCCAGCCAGGAAAGCTGGCTCAACTTGCTAGAGAAGCTAGCCGCCTCAAGCTAGAGATATTGGGACTGAGCGAAGTCCGTTGGCCTAACACTGGAGAACACAAGACACAGTCCGGGCAAGTACTGCTTTACTCTGGCATACGAGGAGAACATGCTACTCGGGAACGAGGAGTTGGTTTCCTGTTAAGCCCGCAGGCCCATGCGGCCCTCATAAGATGGGAACCGATAAACGAAAGAATAATCGTAGCCAGATTCAGAACACGGGTTAGAAACCTTACAATGGTCCAGTGTAATGCGCCAACTGACGTTGCCGATTTGCAGGAGAAATAGCAGTTTTACAGTCAATTGAACAGCGTGGTTGAGAGAATTCCGAAGGGTGACATTCAAATACACTTAGGCGACTTCAACGCAAAGATTGGCTCCGATAATCAGGACTTTGAGCGCATCATGGGGCGCCATGGCTTAGGACAGATGAGCGAAAACGGAGAGCTGTTTGTAGAATTTTGTGGCAACAACAACTTGGTGATCGGTGGATCGCTCTTTCCCCATCGACCAGCACATAAGGTCACTTGGGTATCCCGAGATGGCCGAACAGAGAATCAAATTGACCACATCTGCATCAGCCGAAAATGGAGAAGGAGCCTTCTTGATGTCCGCAACAAACGAAGCGCCGACATTGCATCTGACCATCACCTCGTCCTTGGCGAGATACGACTGAGAGTTGCGCGTGTCCAACGGCGCGAGGAGAAAGTCGGGTGTCGATACGACGTCCGCCGGTTGGAGAATCCAGAGATGAAAAGGGCATACGTTGAACAGCTAGAATCCCGAGCCTCGGAGTTGCCGACAGACGGAACAGTCGAAGAACAGTGGTGTGGAATCAAGAATGCCTTTATCACAACGAGCCATGGTACTCTCGGTAAAGTTTGTGGAAGACGAAGTGAATGGATGTCGGATGAAACCTGGAGGATGATCGATGATCGGAGAAAGGCGAAAGTCGGAAATGAGCAGGCATGTACCGGGTCAGCCAAAGCCGCCGCCCGCTTACGATATGCGGAGCTGGAAAAGGCAGTTAAACGAGCTTGTAGACGAGACAAGAGAGCCTGGACAAACTCCCTAGCCGAAGAGGGAGAAAGAGCCGCCGCCATTGGAGATATCCGATATTTCTCGCCGCCTTAGTGGTGCAAGGACTAATGCAAGAATGCCGCTGAAAAACCGAGCAGGTCAGCTGCTGACAGATCGAACAGATCAGCTCAAGCGTTGGACTGAGCATTTTGATCAACTTTTTCGAGTTACAAATAGCAATGGCCAACAGAACCCGCAGCTCGAGGCGCCCACAGTAAGTCGCATTAATGGCGTCAACTCGGAAGCGCCCTCGCTGGCTGAAATAGAAGCGGCAATCAAGGACATGAAATCCAACAAAGCGCCTGGAATCGATTGCATTCCTGCTGAAATGCTCAAAGCCGACCCTGCCTTGTCAGCACAAATGTTGCACCGTCTTTTCGCTGACATTTGGGATACTGCAACATTCCCGGCCGACTGGATGCAGGGTATCCTCGTAAAGGTCCCAAAGAAAGGAGACCTAACAGAGTGCGGTAACTGGCGTGGCATAACTTTGATCTGTACAACCCTCAAAGTACTCTGCAAAGTGATCCTGAACAGGATCCAGGAGAAAATCGACGCTACACTCCGACGGCAACAAGCTGGATTCCGATCCGGACGATCATGTGTGGACCACATCACAACGCTACGAATAATACTGGAACAAATCAACGAATTCCAGGACTCTCTTTTGCTGGTGTTCGTTGATTTCGAAAAAGCATTTGACCGACTGAACCACGAAAACATCTGGGCTGCTCTTAGACGACGGGGGGTCCCAGAGAAACTAGTCCATCTCATCGAAGCACAGTACGAGGCATTTTCGTGCAAGGTCTTGCACGACGGTGTCTTGTCCGAACCAATCCCGGTAACTGCTGGAGTGAGACAAGGATGTATTTTGTCACCGCTGCTTTTTCTCATCGTAATGGATGAGATCTTGACTGGATCGATTGACTGTAGACCAAACCGAGGATTGCCGTGGAATCCTTCAACAATGGAGCAACTGAACGACCTTGACCTGGCAGACGATATTGTTTTGCTCGCCCAAACACAACAAGATATGCAGAGCAAACTCGACGACCTCACCGAAAGCTCCAAGGCAGCAGGTCTCAAAATCAATGTCGGAAAGACCAAGTCGATGGAAATCAATACAGAAAATCGTTCCCATTTCGTGGTAGCTGGACAACAGGTTGAGACAGTGGAGTGCTTTCTGTATCTTGGTAGCCAGATAACGCCTGATGGTGGTACCAAGAAGGACATCGAAACCCGGATCAGAAAAGCCAGATCTCTCTACGAACTAAGATCCGAATCTTCAACTCAAACGTCAAATCCGTATTGCTGTACGGGTGTGAAACTTGGTGCACATATGCGGTGACGACGCGAAAACTGCAAGTTTTTGTGAATCGCTGCCTGCGGAACATCATCCGCGCTTGGTGGCCTGGCAACTGGATCTCAAACGTTGAACTTCATCGCCGGTGTCATCAAAAGGCGCTAGAAATCGAGATTCGGGAACGTAAGTGGAGATGGATTGGGCACACGCTGCGAAGAGATGAAAACGAGATTTGCAGAGAGGCGCTTGACTGGAATCCAGATGGGCATCGAAGAAGAGGCAGGCCCAAAAGCTCGTGGCGGCGAAGTCTAGCCGCTGAAATCCGCACAGTTGACGAGAACCTTGGCTGGCAGCAAGTGAAGACGCTGGCTCCGGATCGCCAGCAGTGGAGATCTTTTATCTCAGCCCTATGCGCCGGTCAATCGGCGCTGGACCCTTAGGTAGGTAGGTAGGTAAAGGACGTGCCAGGAAGTTATACAACAAGGTTCTAACGAAGTACGACGGATGCATCCTCATAGATGACAAAACGTACGTGAAGATGGGTTTTGGGAAGCTTCCTGGCCAAAAATTTTATAAAGCCACTGGTCGGGGTGATGTCCTCGGCAAGTTCAAATTCGTTTTTGCCGATAAATTTGCAAGAAAGTGTTTGATCTGGCAAGGTATTTGGCACTGCGAACGAAAACCTCCGTGAACGCAACGGGGTGGATTTTGTCGAAAAGGTCATCAACCCACCCAACTGCCCTCAATTTTGCCCTTTCCAAAAATATTAGACGACGGGAAAAATGGCCGCTGAGGTCAGCGAACAGGGTGTCCAAACTATGATGAGTGATATTCGACGAAAAGTTCGAAATTTCATCGAAACCTCATCGGAATATTTTTTTTGTTATTTTTCCTTTAAAGTGCGATAAAAATCTACATTATGAGCACAATTTTTTTTATTTCGTTTACATAGCTCTGAGATAGACCTGTTTTAATGCGTCCAAATTTAAGATGATCTATGGTATCTGTTCAGATATGTAGTATCAATTTGATTATAATGAATTTTGATGGAAACTGTGGAATTTTTTTTATCTCTTGCACCGTTAATATCTCAAAAAACGCATTAATTTTAAATTTTGAAAAAAAATTCGAATAGTTCTTTTCACAGGCACTAAAATGCTATCAATATTTTGAATGTTCGATCACTAGTAAATGAGCTATCAGCAAAAGGATGTGTCCTATTTCAAATTCATATATATGCATACATTTAGGGGTAAAATACTTAAACTAATTCTACTATCTTAAATCATAAAACTTAATTTTAAAAAGGAGAGATCACCTTGCATTTTTAGCGGCTTTATCGATGAGTGTTAAAGGTTTAAAATGATCGACGGATGACCATAGAAGAAAGTTGCTGAGGTGTTAAAAAAAGCGAGGAGCATTTTTGAATTGAAACTTGACCACATACTTAATTTTTGTGTTTGGCACATGTGTATCCACATGGCGGTCGAAACATCCATAATCAACTGCATCGCAGAACGAAGTGTCGGCTCTATTCGGTACTTCTTCTTCGATACAGTTTCGATACAGTTGAGGGCCAATATATCAGTATGTGATCAAGCTTCTATTCAAAAATGCTCTTCGCTCTTTTCAACACCTCAGCAACTTTCTTCTATGGTCTATCCGTCTATCATTTCAAATCTATAACATTCACCGATAGAGCCACTAAAAATACAAGGCGATTTCATCCCTTTAAAATTAATTTTTATGATTTAAGATAGTAGAATTGGTTTAAGTATTTCACTCATAAATGTATGCAGCACCCTTATGCTTTTTCTTTTGAAACACTTTTTTACAGAAAAAATGTAAAATTTAATTGGAACATACCAAAAAATACTGCAATTGGTGCTCTATGTGTGTGTGATGACATCACAAATATATCAAAAACTATAAATTTTCCAACGTTTTCATTTTATTTTTCACTGAAAACGAATTTTTTTGCAACTTACCCCTTTTTCTTAGAAGGATGAAAAAGGCATGGTTTTGTAAATGCCAGCGGTATGATTAATTGTGGACCTTACATTTTTTGAAGCCCTGGAAGTTGAAAACTGTTGCTTGATGTCTCATGTTCAATATTTGCAACTTAAAAAGTCATTAAGTTATTTGCCCGTGTCGTTATGCCATTTGAAAATATAAATGTAAAATATGTTTCCTTAACCCTTCGTTTCATAAAGTAACAAATATGAAACAATTCTTGTATGAAAAAATTGAAAAATAGTTTTTTATTTTAATTTTTTTTCTTGGTGTACACATCATTTCCAACTGATTTTTGAGGAAAAAGAAAAAATCATGAAACGAAGAGTTAACGATAAAGTTTTTCGTAGAACTCAAATGGTGTGTTATCACTGTGAATTTTTCAGTACAAAAATATTGGGGTTTTTAATGTTAAACTATAGATAAATAAGTGAGAACAATGTTAAAAAAAAGATCAGAATGTTAGGCTGCCGGCAGAAGTCCTACGTTTTGAAGCACACATTGGAAATTCGATTACCCCAAAAGAAAAATTTGTTTGCAATTACTTTTTTTGTTTGATAAAAATTCCCACGGAATGGAAAATTTTGAAATTTCAAAGGAATATCGACAACGAAAAAATTTTTAATTTTTTTTTATTTTTTTTAAATTCTCGTGTTTTGAAAAAAATTTTCCTGCTTTTGGCAGGTGAACCTCGATAAGACTACCCCCCCCCCCCCCCCCACTCCAACGGAAGCGCACATTTTAGAAACTTGAAATAATATGATGAACACGAGAAAATGTGATTAAAGCACGCAAAAGACCCCTGTTTTTTTTGTAGATTCCAGTTTATTAAAAACAAATATACGATTTATTGAAATTCTATTTTTTTAAATATCGCGCTTTGAATAGGGAAACTCAAAAAGTTCAATATTCATAAAGACAAGAAAGAAGCATTAAAACCAGCAAGCGCTCAAACACTCCCCCAAAATTTAATTTGGTCCAGATGAACCGGAAGTGATTGTGTTGTTTGTTGCTTTTTGTCCCGATGAAAAACAATGATATTAATAAAGCACTGCCACGCCGCCGGTAGCAAGGAGTGATGACATCGCGGCGCACAGTTGGAGGCGTCGCTCCGGCAAAAATGTCATGGGGGGCGAACAAATTATCCGGATTCTGATGATGGTGTGGAATGACGGACTTTTTTAACGCTTTGTTTTATTTCATACTTTGTCTGGTTCCCGGCTAGGCTAACATTTATTTATCGTATTATTTTCCCCTGTTTTAATATTTTGGGTGTGGGGATCATGAGGGATGAAAGTGAAATTGGGAAAAAATTTTCCCCGCACGTTAGGGTGTGATTTTGTGTTTTTTATGTTATTTTTACCGGATTGCAGGCTAGATGCAATATCTGACACGCGCTTTTTTATTGAAATTGATTAATAATGCACGTGGCAGGGGTTTGTTGACTGGTTGTCTTTTTGTTGATTGTTCACGGTTCTCATCTTTGTTTATCCACTGAATCGGACCTGTGGATTAAGGATAGATACCTTGAATGATTTAAACCAGTAGTAAATTTAAAGCCTGAATCCTCCTGAAAAAATGCTTTTTAAAAATTGCCGAAGGCTAAATTGGTTCCGATGCAGTCTAAATAAATCGTAACAGTATTAAAAAAATGATAAATTAAAAAAAAATTGCAGCATTGTAGAAGTGATAAATTTTGCTTTTTTTATATCATGTCTCTTGGATGAAACTTTCCTTGGTACAAAAGAGAACAATTTTTCTTTTCCCTGAACAAAGTGTTGGGGAAATAAAACTTTGTGTCACGCAGCAAAGGAAATCGGTGACACATTCCTTTCTTTACCTTTTCCAGTCACGCCAAGTGGCGCAAATAATACGTGAAGTTTCACAATTTCCATAAAAAGGTTTTTTTTTTTTTTTTTTTTTCCTTTTTCCCGGGATTTTAATTATTTATGTGGAATCATTCATCCCGATATCCATAAAAAGGTGATTCCCGCCAATCGTCACATGTGAGAAATAGTCAAAGGAGAAAAAATATACCAAGCATTAATAGCCTTTAATGATGGTAATAAAAAAACCCAAGCGACGGACGAAGAAAATTTGCTTCATAATTTACGAAGAAAAACTGGTGCATTTCACTGTTTTCTTTTGTAAGGCAAATCGAAACCGAAAAAATACAGTTAGGAAAATGTATTGCCCATTATGGAGGGATGACACCCAGAAAAAGTCACCATCAACACGTGAAAGTCACCTTGTGGGAAATTTGGTCACACGGTGCCATATGGCTAAAGAAGCGAATCCTTTCTCCATACCCACTTTTTTTTTCGTTTTAGACTGAAGGTGTAAACTAGAGAAGAAAGTTCTAACCCCTACGACATGCGACTAGCTTTTTGGGTGTTGTGTTAAACGAGGGGTTCATCGAAGTTTTTAGAGCCCAGTTTTGTTTTTTTTTCTTTCTTAAAGACGATGAAAAACTGTATTTTAATTTGAAGTTTCGTATAATATCCTTGGATTGAGATTTTGGGCAAGGTCATTGAAATCTTAGAGAAAACCATAGTTCTACAGATTTTCAAGCAAATTTCGTCAAAAACTACAGTTAACATTTATGATTCTAAACAAATTTATAAGATTTTATGGATTTACTAAATTCAATAAACACACCACTGAGACAGGATTTCTTAAGCTGCTATTCTAACTTAGATAATGTTGATAGATATTTTCAAATAAAATGACTTTCATGTGTTTGGAATTAGGAAGTGATTGTTGAATTTTATCAGTGGTTGAATAATGAGAAAAAATTTTAATCTAAATAAAAACAAATTAAAATATAATCACATAAGCAAAAGTGATGGGAAGTATAACCCGTAAATATCTTCAATTTCTCGTCAAAGATACAAAGGCACAACGGCAGGTCCTTGCAGTTTTCCTTTAACCATCATCCGTCTCAGAATTTTTTACTCGTTAGATTTCCTGGAGTGTCAATTTCACACAACCGCTATATCTCGCTTGTTACTCATGCGAAAAAAGCTTCTATTTCAACTAAAAAAAACCATAAGTCAATCCAGAAAACTTACGCACATGCTAGCGTTTTTGTCCATTTAGGTTCACCCTGTCCGGCTTTTGCCCGGATTTCCTCACTTTATTTGCAAAATCATACAAAATAACTCAGATAAAGTCATTATATTTCTGAATTTTACCAAGTTTTTTTTTAAATAATCATATTCGAATTTTTGGAAACAAAAACACGATTAAAAATCTAATGATGTGTTTCGATGGAAAAACAAATGTTTCAAGTAAGTTTTTTTTAAATTCCTAAGTTTTGATGATATTTTTCCAGATGTTTCCAGGTTTCTTGGGAATAAAATTTGGAATCAAAATGCCCGGATTTTCCCGATCCGGACACGTTCCGAAAAAATTCTGGCAACATTTCTGAAGAGTGTAGGCAACGATCAACGCCAAATACTCAATTGGTAAGACACACTAGATTGAATCGATTTGGGGTCATTTTTGAATTTCTCGAACCCTGGGGTCTTAAAAGCTTTCGGTCCAAAACTCATCCATGATTTTTTGCAGAATTTTTGAGTAACGTTTACATGAGTAAATTTGAACTTTTAGGTTTGTATGGGAAAATTTAATATTTTGTACTGAAAAATCTACATCATTTTTGTTACTTCTGTCTTCTGTGGTTTTTGTGTCAATTTATAAATTCTCTAAAGTAAATTTTCCGCCGAACAACTTTGTCCACCATTAAAACTACGTATCTTTTTAGACAAAAAAGTTATAAGCTGTTCAACAGGTGTATGTCTTTTTGCATTAATAAACAATAAATTCAATTGACACCACTGCTGGGTGCCTAGCGAGGTATTGCATGACCACTTTTCTATACATTTTTTTTCTATAACTATGAATTTGGTTATAATCTGTTGAAAACAAGAGAGATAAAGCTGTTTTGGGCGAGAAGTGTCAAATTTAAAATCAAGCCTACTTAGATGAGCCAAAATTCAACAGTGAAATGTGATGAAATTAAAATTACACGCGAAGGAGAGTTTAGATCAGATTTATCCAGTGTTTATATTTTTATTCATTCTGGTATGTACACAAAATTTAACAACACAGAATCAAATTAAAACTTATAGATATTTAATCAATATAGGTTCAGAGAAATCCAACATCTACTCAGCCATTAAAAATCTAACAGACACAAACAGTACACACTCTGTAAATCGATCAATTTAGAATGTAAAACACAAAAAATATTAATCCGATTATAATAAATAATAGATTTTCCCTGATGATGGCCAAGATCATGGCCGAAACGTAGGACATTGAGTAAATGTGCTGGTTTTAATAATATTTCAACTGACTGAGAGACCGAAACGTCCTAAATTAGACTAAATTCCGCGATCCATCAACGGAACAGAAAGTTTCACATTAAGATTAGAGGCGACAACGACGTTGTCAAAAAATATAGATTCAATTATTTAGAATCAGCATGCAAATCTATTTCACCTAAGATACATTCCCAGCGTTACCTGACGACTTTAAAAAAAGTTTTTTTTTTAATTTTTTGTCAATTTTCTCATTTTGAGCCAAAGAATCCTTACCAACTATACAGTGAGGGGCAAAATAAAGTGTCCAAATTATTTTTCATCATTTCTTTTATTTTTCTGGTTAAAATTCAACGAAAACACATCGCAATCATTTTTAAAATATTGTTTGATATGTTGTTTTCAATGTTTGTTAATGTTGCGCTGGTCAAAGAGAAAGTTTTTCTAATAGAAAAAAAAAACAGTTCATATTCCAAAAAAATGGGTTAAATTTTGCCCCTAACTGTAGTCACATATTTTAGAAAGTTTTCAAATTCCCCCCTGTGGTCCAATTATCAAAAAACTGAGCAAAAACAAATTTTACAACTATTTTGTCTCTGAAACTTACAAAAATTACTAAAAATTATAATTTAACTGAAAACCACTTATTATTTTCGTATTTTAAAAGAAATATTTTTTTTTATTTAAACCGTAAGAGCTTGAAAAATTTTAAAAGCTAAGTGATCTTCTGTATTCATTTTTTTTTAACAGATATCTCACATCCTAGAAATGCGTTTTGAATCTTAAGTTTATTCAACATGACAATAAAAATAAAATTTTATTTAAGCAGATTGACATGACAACGCGTTTGGTGCTGAACACTTTTTTTTTCATTAGTTAGCGAGTCAACAATTACTTAACATAGAATTTTATGTTAGATGAGAACTTTGGAACAATTTTGCAAATAATGAACAATATTTTAAAATAAGGGCATTGTTGAAACCAATGGGCTTGAATAATCTCTGGTTATTTCCATCGTAAAAGAACTTATTCGAAAGATCTAGAAAATTCTCAAATGATCCAGAAAAATACGTTATTATTTCATTTATTAGATTTTATTTGGAAGGTTCTAGAAATTTCAGCCGTTTATTCCATGCGCGTGCACAGAAGATTCCAGAACAATCCTGGCGGGCAACCATTGTCTGTATGGAGTCTTTCCAGAATATTCTAACTGATTTAAAAAGAAGCGCGCGCCATAATGTGAGTTTAGTTTTGAATCTAATCCGCGTGTTTCAGCATCATTATCCTTTGTTCCGCGAAATTACCTTCCAAGTGAAATTTTAGAATGTACTTGTAACCTTAAGAGAAAAATAAGGAGAAATATAGTTATCAAGTGTTATTGTTGCGTTCTTCCTTTAAGTGTAGCCTGGAATTCTGAAGTGATTGATCCGACCCTTATCCATATACAGTCCACAGCTTTGACAGGCATGCTGGTTTTTTTTCGCAAATAATAATTTAGTGTGTATTTGAAGCGCGCGATAATCTTCGGTGAGTTGCATCGGTGCTAAATGCACTGTACGTGTGTGACATTACCACGTTAGGACGTATTTGCTCTAAATAAAAATGCGATGAACTCGATAGTGTGCGACGCAACGATCATTAAATATTTACCTTTGCTTTGATCACATCCCTTCCCAAAGGGAATCCAGATCTTATTTACCTTCCCCACTAACAAACCACCCTTCCTGTGACGACCGTGGAGATTTAGAGGTGTATTCGGTCTCTAGTAGCAACGGAAGTCGAACTAACTATCCTTCCCTTTCCCCGATGAACCGTAAGGACGTGGCCGGCGCCGTTATTGACCATATAAGATAAGGAACCATCGGAACGTGTACACAGAAAATGGTAAGCTAATCCCAAGCCCCATTTATTTGGATCTATGTACAATTTTGATGGTTCTTGTTAATCACAGAGTAGCAACTACTGAAATGTATGGTTTATCTAAGCTAGCTCAAGCTCAATAATAATTTAGTGTATATAATTTAATGATTGTTTCAAACACAAAACACTTCATTTCAATTTTAGACGAGAAAAAAAACATTTTATTCTTCATTTTTTCTTAGTTTTTAGATTTACTTTTAATTTTTTTTATTCTTGATGTTTTTTTTCCCTATTTATTATCTTTAAATGAACTCCATTAAAGCTTTTAAAGATTTTTAAAGTTTTCACTGTTTGCCATGAATTGTTTGTCATGAATGTTTTGGGAGTTATTTCTGATTAAAAAAAATATTACACAGAAATTCATATTGATTGTGCTTTGAAAAACGATAAGTATGTTTTTTTGAATAGATTTTTTAGAAAACAGAACCTGAAGACAATCTCATCTATCCTACAATGTAGGAAGATGGCTACTTTTCATGCTATACTTCGCGAGACTCCAGGAGTGATGTCAATTGAATTTATTATTTATCAATGCGAAAAGACATACCTCTGTTAAACAGCTAATAACTTTTTTGCCTAATAAGATACGAAATAACGGTCTTCTACAAAGTTGTTAAGCGGAAAATTTCCTTTCGGAAATAATAACTTGGCACAAAAACTGTCAGCTGGCTCGGTTCCACAGAAGAAACAAAAATGATTCCCAAACAAAATTAAAAGTTTAAATTTACTCATGTAAACGTTACTTAAAAATTCTGCAAAATATCATGGATGAGTTTTGGACCAAGACAAAGCTTTTTAGACCCCAGGGTTTGAGAAATTAAAAAATGATCCCAAATCGACTCAGTCTTATCCTACATAGAATAAGAGTTGAGTTATGTAGAGATTTTTTAAATCCCTAGTTTTTGTTTTATATCAAATTCGCTGAGTTACATATCCTGAATTCATATAAATATTTTGCCCCCCCGTACCCCCAAAACTCAAACTTAGCTAAAAATAATAACTTTACCAAAAATGCACATACTGTTGTTATGTGACATTTTTTATCAATTTTAAACCGTTATTTTTTATGAACATACCTCTTTTTAATTTGAAAATAAGTTTTTATGCTTTTATTGATGTGCGTGTTCGACTAAACATTAATTTAGTTTGTCCCTAAAATCTTTTGAAATGTGCAAATTTTGTTCTGTGTTATCACGCGGAGTGACGGTTGCGTTCAGATATCAGATGTTAGAACAAGTAAAAAGTTAACCATAATTGATTTTTGAGAAAATAGTAATAATTTTTATTTATTTTTCATCCTAATTCACATTTCTTTTCTTGATTTTCAACTTAAGGATTGATTGAAAAATTTCGCTGTAGTGTTTTGAATTTAAAAAAAAATTACCGCGAAGTGGAATGTGAATTTGTAATTAGGAAAAATTTTAAAGTTTAATGTTTTTTTTAACACAAAAAATTCAAAATTGAAAAACGTAGACAAACAAATCATAAATTTTTCTAAAAATTCAAACTGTTTTACTTTCCAAATTCGGTAAGTTTATTTAAAAATTGACAAAAAACCTGTAGGGGAGAGTGGGGTATCGTGGGCCATGGGGAAACGTGGGCCACTTTTAATATCTCAGATGTGTGTTGAGATAAAAATCTCAAACCAACTGTCATCGTCGTCGCTTTGCGTGAGCATATATTCCTATATGTTGTTGACTGAAATACGCATCATATGCTTCTTTTATTTATCAAGCTAAAAAAAGTTAGAAAAAATTACTTACATAATTAAAAAAAACACCCGCTAATTTCATCGATGGGGAACCTAAAGTGCATAACAAAATTATGCTCATACGCTTATGATCTTAGATTTGTCATAATCTTTCACGTGGAAAAGAATTTTTTGACGAAACATCAATCAGTCACACAAACGCAACCAATTTTCAAATCATAGCTTGTGGGGAATCGTGGGCCAAACATCTTGAATCACCTTTATTTTTATGTTTTTATACACATTCAGAACTTAAAATACGTTTTTCCTATCTGTAAAGTTTTCTAATGCCAAATGAAGAGTTATGAAAAATATTTTGTCCATCCTATATAAGAAATTTTGCCAAAACGTTCGCGAGCCAGGTTTTGGAATCTATGCGATCATACACAGTTCTATTTTTTATTTTATCATCTGAAATTGCTTCAAAATAACAAAATGAATCTAGAATTCACAGTTTTGGGTCAACTCATAAACTTTGCATGTTATTTGGTCAATTTGGATTTGGCGGCCCACGATTCCCCACCATTTTTCAAAATCCATAAAATAATGCTTTTTTTCAAACAGTCAGAATTTGGGGAAAATAACTTATTAAAAATTTAAAAAAATACTTTATGATACCTTGAAAATATAGAAAACCATACCATTTTTTATTTTCATTTTATCTTTTATAATAAAGAAGTTATGGAACAACGAAAAAAAGTGGCCCATGATTCCCCACTCTCCCATACTTAAAACATTTTATCCAATTATTTAAAAATTTAAATAAAATACGAAGATTAAAATGACCATTTTTACCAAGTTTTAACCATTTTAGAAGGAGTTTTTTTTTTCATTAAACACGTGTTAAACCATTATAAAAACTTTTTTATATAATTTAATTGACAACTCAAGGAAGAAGCACTTTTGTGCTTATGTTTTAATGATCGATTTGGTAGATTTTAGCGTCCTAAACTCGAACCTTTTGTCAAATTAGGACTATCACATTTAGTTTTGGTAAAATGGAGTTTTGAAATGTGTCAGTTTTAAGTGAAATCACTGATTCACTATTGAACTTACATCTAAGAAATAATATCTGATTCTGATTTAATTTATTATACTTCATTCAATTAAGCAATAATAACAGTTTTAAAAAATTCGAATTTTGTTTATCGCCACGTCGTGAATCTGCCGAAAAACGTCGATGATTTAAATCACGTTTTAAAAAATTGGAAAATTATGATTAGGCACAAGTATTTTTGATATTACTGCCGAAAGTAAAAAAAACTAAATTTAAATAAAAAAATTTAAAAATAAACAAATATAAAGCATCAAGAATTTTTCAGCAGAACTTAAAAAAAAAATAAACTTGAAGTCTTGAGGAAAGTTAAAAATATATCTTATACTTTTATTTTTAACTGTTAGGTTTTTGTTTGAAAGTTTAGTAAAAAAAAGTGCGAAAATTTCTTAAATGAATTTAACTTATTTTCAAAAGTTATTTCAAAATTCATTGCACCTCGGAAGAATGTAAATTTTGTGAACTTGGGTAATTTATCATTGAGCGTTGAGAAGAAAAAGGAAAAAAAAGAATAATTGAGGCTGGAATTGATTTTAGATTTGGTTTGCTTATTTTGTGAACCATCGTGGACGGTAAATACCTGTTACATGATGTCTAACTTGACGATGTTTAAAATTAGTATTCGATTACTTAATTTTGAAGTTAAAATGGTTCGTTTCAATCTCTGTTCTTGTTAAGTTACACTTCTTAATAAAAAAAACGATCTAAAGACGAGGTAGGGTTTTGGTATGTCAAGTTGAGAGTTTTATTAAAAAAGGTTAATTGAATTGCAAATCGAAATTTACATTCAGAAATTAGTTTCAATTCGTGAACGTCATATGTCATCGTAAAATGAAATGTCTTAAGCCTAGGGTGATTCAAGACCAAGCCAAATTTCTGACTTGCTTGTTAACACTCTTTTTCAAACAGTTTTTAAGATCAAGTAACTTCATGATACTAAAAAATTTATCTTGAAAAAAATCTTCATGAGGGGGAGGGGTATTAAACCTCTAACACCCCCCCCCCCTCTCTCTCTTTGGAAGGCCTTGGTCCCCCGTGAGCTGAAGGGCAGTTTTTTTGAGTTACTTACTGCCGCAAGCAAATTTGTCCCATGTGAAAAAACTAGCAAACGAGAAAAACGTGATTGAATTTTCAGCTATATTTTCTATTTTTCGCCTAAACTAAAAATTAACCGACAGTTTTCTCTTAATGAACAGTTCAAGTTAATCATTTTACAATGATTTCTGCCGAAAAAAATACATTTCCTTCAACGAACGGAAAATAAGAGCCAACATTGCTTCGTGTGACACTTTTGCGTAGAATCAGAACGCATACCGATGCTAGTTCCACGAAAAATGTTATACGGCTTCACTTTTTCTATTATTTTAAAGGCTCGTATATTTTCTATTTTTCCCAAAAAATCAAGTTGAACCGTAATTTAAGAAATATGTTCCTCTTTGTATATAAAAATGTATAGTTCAGAATCGATCCTCTAAGTAGTGCCTACCGAAAAGTGTTGGTGAAAATTTCTTTGAATAAATCACGCAAGACTCATCGCTCCTCCCCCACCCTCTTTTTCAGTGTTCTTTTTAGAGAATAACATCATACTCAACAGTTTGAACTCATATTACGTGAATTTTTTGAAAAAGTTGGCAATTTGCATAGAATTTTTTCTAGTGTGACATTCTTGCGTAGAACTATTAACATAGAGACAACCACCTTGATGCAAATTTCGTTTAAGTTCAGAGCAAAGTATACTTGTTTGTGTTTTTATTCGAAAGTTAAAACTAAAAGAGACCGTTTACTGCAAAAAGTGAAAATGACCCAAAAGTCACATGGGACAGTTTTGCTTGGAACGGCAGCTTAGGTGTTGAAAATGACTGAAATACCTACTTTAAAGACTTTTTTTTTCGCTGGAGGCATTCAATGTATGGCCTTCACCATGCAGTATCTTTTTATTCGCTAAGATACAAGAAAACAAAATTATTGCCGTAAACTTTTTATGAATATAGTTATGTCATTTGAAGCATTTTTCAATTTTTAAAATTTCAGTCATGTTTTGTGATTCGACTCATTTTGAACCTACCAATAAGTGAAAAAGCCGTTAGGCCTTCAGTGTTAAAACCCTTCAATTTTGGTTTTGAACAAATTTGTTATTAAAAAACAATTATTTGAAAATGTTTTTCTCGAAAGGCCTTATCAAATCATTGACCTACCCCCCATATGTGGTGACCTTCGATTATATTTCAACATTGAGTCGCAAAGTATCACAAAAACTAAGCGACACCTTTCCGGGTGGTGCAAATTAGTTCTGCCACCCCGAGCTCACTCAATCACCTTCGCCTATTCTCAACTCGGCTAGTGAAGCTAGCAAAATAGATAAAGTTTGTTTGATTTTCACCTGTCGCCTTTCTCAGTCGGAAAAAAAAACTTAATTTGACGACACCGGTTGACAAAAGGGCCCTCTTGGTATATTTCCGTCAAACACCCTCCGATATGAGCGATTATTTAGCCTGGACAATAGCTAATATTCAATAACACTGAAGTGTGCCAATCATTAACATGAACATTCGATTGACTGAACGTTGGATCGATTGACGAAATTGATTTCGAAGTATGATTAATTGACGAATTTTGTTTGACAAAGTAGGCTAGCAGAAAACAATTTTTTTATTTAATAAAACCTAGTCAATTGAGAACTGAGCTTAATTCGGTATAAAATATGCCATGGAAAGAGTCAAAACTGACCAATATGTAAGTTTTCGCTCAACATTTCCGATAGGGATTGTTTTCTTTTTTGACGTGTCCAGGCCATAAATTTATTCCGCTCACGATTATTTTTGTTTTGCCAATTTCATCGTTTTAACAACTGTCCCGGATGCAATTTAGGGACAAAACTAGGAAAAACCTAAATGAAGCAATAAATTTTGGTTCCAATCTCTCCAAGGAACTGCAGGGTGAGTCTCGATGGAAATAATGCCATTCCAATCACCCGGAGAGATGACAAGCTAGCTGCTCGGTCTGAGGAAGATTGAAAATCCGTAACCCTTCTGCTGCGTCTATGGAATAAGGAAGAGCAGTTCCTATTTTGTGCTGTGTCATAAAAATATTAACACAAATTGGCCCTCTCGTTGCCCTGTTCTTCTACTTGTTTTTACTTTATGCTAGCTCAATATTTCTCGCTGTGAGCGCAACATTCATAATTTTCCACCCTTCCTGGCCCAGAGGGTGGTTTGTGGAAAAACTTCCGTCGTTCCATCGTTCCGTGTCGTCGTCATTTCCGCCCGGGTTTTTATTTGAGGGTGAATGAGTGGGTGGTTGAGAAAAGACTGAAGAAAATGAAAGAAAAAGGCATCTGCTCTTATGACGGTGAAGGATGCTGAATGAAGATTGTGGGTGGTTGGTGGCGAGGGAGAGTTGTATAATTTTTCCCTGGTTTGCCTCCGGGCTGGACAAGGTTCAGGGTTCATGGTTTTTCCGTGTTTGTGTTGCTACTTAACCCTTCGTTTCGGTGCTGCCACAAATTTGTCCAGCATCCCGTCCGAAGAAAGATGACGCCTAAATGCGCCCAACCAAATGATGAAGATGCCCCTGGAGACCGATAGAATGAACTTAATGAGAGCCATTTGAACCATCTCCCGGGAAGGTTGGTAGGGGTTGGAGTGTTTGGAAAATTTGACATTATTGGAAACAATGTTTATTGCTTTTGAATAGTTCAATTTTTTCTGCGTCTCTTGAGAAATCCTATGCTTTTTATGCTCATTTAAAGTAAACATACCAACTTCGAACTAAACTTAAACGTTGATCATTCGAGTTCTTCGCTCTGATTACACGATTTCCAGTCTCAAATTGCTTGTCCAAATCATCAAATCCAGAAGCATTTAGCGTATCGAATCGGACCTCAAATGATCGTGTAAATCACCTGAAGCAAACAAAACTGTTAATCGATCCCCAGCAAAAGGTGTCCGTCATTTTGTTTGAAAAGACGTGTGTTCCCGATCCATTGATTGGGCGTCTCTGCCTGTGGGAACTCTCCCCGGAATAGGTATAGGTACTTTATTGGATACTAAACGATTTAGATCGATCGATCGATTGGATAGGACAGGGCTGGGAAGAGACTTCAAATTAGGGCGGAAAACCGTATCGAATTTGGGTTGAATCGTTGGTGGATTGAATTTTTTTTTTCGACTAACAGAAGAAAATTTGTGTATCATCATCGATCCTCGACTCCAGTCCAGTAATTAAAAGGGGATTCGATTCGAGCTAATCAAATATTTGTATTCGATTTCCATTATCTGGTGATCTTGTTTGCTCGTTGAGAGAGCTGCTGAGGCACAAACGAATAGGATTCTTATAAGCTGTGTCTATCTGGAAATCAAATGGTGTATTGAGCTGTGCATCTGACGCTGAAGCAAAGTGAAATTTCTTATGACAATAAACAGCACAGTATTATTTATTCGAGATTTTTTTAAAGTCAAATAGCTATTAGATAATAATCTCAAAGAATAATGAAAGAAAAGTTATAGAAAAGTATTCGTCCTCTTCCCTTTTTTTCAAAGTGGGCTGAAAAAGGATACGCAGAAGTGTTTCATTTATGACTAAAATAACCATATATACATACATACATACATACATACATACATACATACATACATACATACATGCATACATATATACATACATACAACAGCAAACTGTTTTCTGTATGTAGATAACCCAAGTAATAATTTTAGCTTTATTATGGTCAGTGACACGGCGCGCCTCCATCATATGAAATTTCGATATTTTTTCCGTGTAAATGGCTAGCAACAGATAGCAAAGGCTGTGCGAAAGAACCTTTAAAGTTGTCAGGAAGTAGTTCGGAGAGATTTCTCTAAAAGAAGAATAAGCGACTACTGATAGAAGCATTTTGTGAAGATAGAGCGCCAGATTTATTGAGCAGTTACTTTTTTATACAAATTTAAGGCCATTCTTGGATGATTAGTTAGACCACGTCACGTGAAAGGTAACCGCATCTGAAAAGAGAAAAAACCAAAAGAATTAAATTACTAAATTGCCGCCGCCCGTGGCGTAGAGGACAGCCTTCCAGTCTTCTAAGCCAGAGGGTGTGAGATCGAATCCCGGTCTCGGCATACATAGTACACTTTCGGTGGGTTGGTGGTTTTAGCATTTGTAAGATGCTAGCCATCATATCCCCGAAAGATGTACGCTTAGAATTAAGAAAAAAGGAATCTCTTCGAGGAAACATCATGTTTCATTGAGATCCTGTATGTGTTTGTGTTCGTTTTAAAAAAAAAAAAAAAATAATTTGTAAAATACTCCGAATAGGCAAGTGGAAACGATTGCACAACGTTGTGATATAAGTACTACGTCTTTCGAGCAATCCGCGATCAAAGTAAGATTACATATTGTTTAAAAGTTGATATCAAATGAATATTTATGATGATTTCACATCAGGCTTCCACTGTGCAAGTTATTTAACCGCGACCAGCGTCCAGCAGTAACAGAACCAAAACGGCGTCAAAGGCGTCGGTTTTAAGAAGATCGTTGCTATAGTTACCAGTCAGTAGCATACAAGTGAGGTTACCTTAAAAGAATGTAAACAAACAAAATTATTATCTTGCAATCACTATTTAGGAACATCTTATTAAGCCGCATACAGAATTTAGAAGAGCAGGAGTATAAATAGAGAAAATTACTAAACGTAAGTAACTTACCTATGAGATTTAGCCATAAGTTAAACAATGAAATCGTTACAGGAATTTTTTAATATATTGTATATTAAAAACTCGGAAACAACTCTACATCACTCTTCTAAAATCCACAGTCAGAATAAGTTCGTTAGAGCTATAGCAAATATAATAATAGTAGGAATATTCCTCACTCCTCAGAAACTTGAAGGACACATGAAACGCGCCTCCATGTGAGGAAAGTTCTTACGAACATGATTAAATGCTATCGAGAAGACCTAAGGTGGTGCTGATATACATGTCCTTGCTGAAGTATATGAAGCATGCTGAGAGTTACCAATGTTGATTATAATATGTTTGGCTATAGCATTAATCTTCATAAAAATCTAAAGCGCATCCTATACATGACCAGAACTGAAGTTTTGGGCGTCATCATGACTAAATTTTTAATCTACGAATGCTGCAAAATTTTAGTCACCAAAGCTTTTATGAAGCTTGCTTTTGTTTTTTCGATATCGTGGGTTCTCCGAGTTTATTTTAGTTTTCTCTAGCAATGATGGTTGATGAATGATGATTGCATTATTAAGATTTGAACTGGAGAAATCAATAGCAATAATACTATATTTAAACCATATTATGGAACTCTTTTCTACTGCTAGTCTAGATTTTAGGTAAAATACTTATGAAATAGTATTTTAAAGTAAATGTGCCATGTAAAATCTTTAAAATCAGGGCATTTTGATGACATATTTATTTTTTTGGAAAGAAATAAATAAATCAATATTTGCAAAAAAAAAATTGTTTATAAATATTATTGTAAATTTGTCATGTAAATGACATCGCAAACATAACGAAATTGATTTAAAAGGGCCTGAAAAAATAATTTCAAATTCTAGACATTGTAAATCTATCAACACGGCGTCATTTTTTGCCCCCCGATTTTGCAACCAACATGGAGTTAGTCAATATAATATTTCATAGCTTTATCATGGTTAGATAAAGTGCTAAAAGTTTTAAAACAGTTTTATGGGAGCCATAGAAATAGCTTAAATTCGATATTTCTCTCGCAAGCCAACCAATTGCATGCGTAGGATTAGTTCCTCATTTCTGAGTTGTGAATCATTAGTACAGTAAATGAGGATAGACTTTTTAAATGAAATAAATAACTTAAGTAACGAAAAGTTCCATAAAACAGGCAAAGCTTATTCAGCTTTGTTTGAGAAATGAATAGCAATCTACTCAACTTAAAATTGAAGTTCTTATCGATACTTTCAAGTTCCAAAATCAAAGCTGAATATAAGGCTACTCAGTAATTGCATAGTGCTTTGAATTAAAAATATCTGTAGATAAAACTATTGTTCAAGTTTCCCCTATTTTCAAATCTGGAGATCTCAATTTATATTTCTTTATATAGCTTCGGATTTTAACAAATGTAAAACTTACTTGAAAATTTTGCGTGTATGGAGATTTGAACTTGATTCCTGCTAAATACAAACTGAACACGTTACCTTAATACCACAGCTGTTGCCTGTGTTGTTGTATTCAAAACATAGTTTTAAAGTAAACTACGGGTTATCCTTTCAAAAGTAGGCCAGATAAAAATCTAAACAATCTATTCAAAATATTTTAAACAAAAGGTAATTAGGCCGTTTTGTCACACACGGTCAAATCAGTTACGCCTATTGGCCCTACACGAATAGAAAAATGAACCACATTTTGAAAAGGCGTAACTTCACGTTTCTACGAAAATGCATCAACAGGAAGTTTCGCCCAATTGAATTTTATTAGTTTTTTGAAAGTTTTAAGTGATTTCAAGATGAAACCGCGTTAATTAGGTAAAGTGCAACAGCGTCCATCCGGAATGACCGTTAACTTGATTTGTTTACATTTGGCAGTTTCGCCCTTTTGAAATGTTACGCTGACGGTGGATTACAAACATCGAACGAACATACAGTACCGTTCATAATTGTATAGAAATTGGAAGCACGCGCACTGTCACTTCGACTTTGAACTTCCATAATTTATTACCCTGATGATATTTTTTGATCAAATTTTCTGTGTTAGATAGATCATCTATCAAACTATTATATCACAAAATTTGAGCCTTCTGGAGTTTGTGTGGCCTGAGAAACAGTAATTCTACAAAAATCGGACTTTTTGGACGTTTTTCATTCAAACTGCAATATCTCTGAAACTACGTTCCTTTTTTTTAAATTTTGCACAGTGGATGTTGAAATTTAAAGCTAGTATGTCTGAAGTTTTTGAAAAGTTCTATCGATGAGATCAAAAGTTACGCGAGGTGCAATATTTCAGGCATGGATCTAGAAATGCGATTTCTATAGAATTTTGGACGATTCATGAAAACAATATCGTTTCCTCCCCCAATCAGACAAAAAATGTCTGGCAAAAGCAATAAAGAAAAGAAAAATTGGAATTAATGATCCATTTGTGTTTTGAAATCAGAATCTCGCGATATTGTTTTAATTTTTTGGTTGAAATAGATTTACTGGTTGTTAAACAGAACAGAACAGAATATGATTTTCCTATGGAAACATTCGTCCAAAATTCTATAGAAATCGCATTTCTAGATCCATGCCTGAAATATTGCACCTCACGTAACTTTTGATCTCATCGATAGAACTTTCCAAAAACTTTAGACATGCTAGCTTCATATTTTAACATCCACTGTGCAAAATTTCAATAAAAATTGTAGCGTAGATTCAGAGGCATTGCAGTTTGAATGAAAAAAGTCCAAAAAGTCCGATTTTTGTAGAATTACTGTTTCTCAGGCCACAAAAACTCCAGAAGGCTCAAATTTTGTGATATAATAGTTTGATAGATGATCTATCTAACGCAGAAAATTTGATCAAAAAATATCATCAGACTAAAAAGTTATGGAAGTTCAAAGTCGAAGTGACAGTGCGCGATCTTCCAATTTCTATACAATTATGAACGGTACTGTACATATGTCACTGAAGAAAAAGTTTTATAGCCTTGAAAAAAAAGGAAGGTACCATCGTGCGGGGTGAGAATGGGCCAAAAATGGTGGTGTTTGAGTTGTTTTCTGAATAACTATTGTAATTTTGCTAATTTAGAAAATAAAATAAAGCATAATTTGTACTTAAATATTATATATTCAACTAAACAAAATTTGGTTGAAAAACATTATTTTTTGATAAAGTTTTCCTGCTCTCGTGTGTGGCCTAGCTTTGGACTTTTGCAAAAGCTGATCGTGTCTATTGGAGGGCTACGCTTATCAAATGACGATTTACTGAGGGAGATAAATAGAAATACACGCACATCCATTATTCGCTTGCTAGAAAGTTATATTGATATTTTTGTGAGTTATTCAGACGTAGTGTTGAATATCAATGAATTAGAATTTTTTTAATAAGTGAATTTTAAGATAATGTACATAGATTTAAAATACAAATAAGAATTAAAAAAAATAGAACAAAAAAAAGTATCAAGCCAAAGAAAATTGGCCCATTATCACCCCTTAGAGGAGGTAACTGCCGCATCTTTGTAATAGTTGCCTTATTTAAGGGGGGGTAGGGTCTAACACTTTCAAAAAATCGATTTTTTTATTTTTTTATTTTCTTAGTGTAAAACATTTCAAGAATGTTGTGTCAAATTTTCAAGTCAATTGAAACAAAACTGTAGAAATTATAGGCTTTTATCTCCTCCTATCTAATACTGCAAGAAAGCAAGAGCAGAAACTTCAAACGCGTTTTTCTCGAAAGCACATTTTTAAAGTCCGTGGACATTGTCATTTGAAAACTACTTATCCGATTCTTTTCAAATTTGGAACATATTTTCTACATATAAAATACCAGACCCCAACGTTTTTCTTTTTTGATTTTTTTTTGCTTTGGGGAGATTTTAAAGGTGAAAAATGGCGGATTTTTTCGTGAAAATCGCAGTTTTTACTTCAAACAGCCACAGAAATTTCATAAAAAAATTTTTAAGTTAAATAAAAACGTTGGGGTCCAGAAAAACATCTATTAAAAATATTTTGCTCTGATTTTTTGACTTCAGATGATTCTGTGCTGAGATACAGTGTCCACCGCAAATCCTGTTTTCTAAAAGGCATCCTCGAAAGTGCTCCGTCACCAGCTCATTTTTCAATATTTTTCTACGAAAAAATTACTAAATGTTCTTTTAACAATGCTTTGTATAATGCAAAAAATTTGAATACATTTGTTTGAGCGATAGCTCGAGGAAAAAAATCGTGAAAATGGTGTTTTTTTATACCCGTTAAACCCTACCCCCCCCCCCCCCCCCCCTTAAGAAACTATATTACCAAAAACTAAACAAAAATTGAATTGAATGTAGTTTGTTTGTCATTATTACACTGAATTTAAACGTTTTTTAGAATTAAAACAAAATTTTTATGAGACAAAACTTTAAATGCAAAAGAAGAAATGATATGCCAGCTATCGTGTGTAAAAATTCAAAAACGATATCTCTGATACCCATTAAGATATTTAAATAAAACATTTTTCAATTTGGCCCATACTCACCCCCCAAGCCCGTAGTAGCCCCGCACTTTTTTTTGTTTTTTTTTCTGGGATTTAACACTCTCGTGTTATTCATCCCCTGAAGTCACTTATATAATGATGATGATGATGATTTTTATTTAAGACCTTTTAACATCAGAGGTCATTCGGGTCTGAACTTATATAATGGAAGGTATAAAACAAAATAAAGCTAGAACCTGTGAATTCTAGGGATGATAACTTAGTTTTAAACAATAATGACATCATTATATTGTTCCAAACGTTCTTACAATCGAGACCTTAACTTTAAGCGCGGGTTAAATATTTCTTGTAGCCCCATTTGGAAAGTATTGGAATTTTGTTTATCGCCGCACTTTTATGTAATTTTATTTCATCATCGCTTTTGGTGGATTTTAGATTCAAAAATGTTTTAACTAGTTATCCAAACGTTTCGAGCTACTCTGGCTTTCGCTCCTCTTCAGTAGACAAATCTTCTGGCCATCGTTTAAACTAAATTTAATCAGGTCGCGAAAGCCAGAGGTGCTCAAAAAGTCTGGACAACTGGTTAAATCGTTTTTGAATCTAAAATCCGCCGAAAATATTATCTGAACCAATTTTTGTCCAAGCTGAGTCCTCATCAAAAAGCAAGGCAGGTCCATCTAAAGCAGAACGTCTGGTAAGCCTGCTTTCGGGAGAGCAGTGGGTTGGCTCTTATCGATGAGTGCTGATAAACCAAACTAAATGTGTCCATCAGTAGTCGAAGAGAATTGACAAAGCTTAACGCAGCCTGTGTCGCCTGTGTCCGGCGCTTCTTCCTTCGAAAAACGACGCATTCCAGAACGTCGTCGTTGCCCGGTTGATGAAGATTAATTACTGCCAATTTGGAACACAACCGGAATCATAATAATCACTCACCCTTAAAATGCATTCATATTCCCTTCCGTAATTTAATCGCATTTATCACCACATGACCACATGCACAGGGCTGAAGGAAGGAGCTGCTCATAAATAGTGGATGGATGCACTCAAATACGAGGCTCTACATGGGTAAGAGATATGCATCAATCAACCCTCCTTAATACCGGACCATCAGCTTCGGAAGGGAATGAGGGATGATGATGATGATGAGGATGACGATAATGCTCCCACCGGAAGAGTCACCTGAGATGATGCTCCTGTGCTCGAATACGCTTGGATGCGTTGAGCTCTGTGCAGCTTCCACGTAAAACCGCATCCGCGATTAGCGAAAACCCGCGCCAAGCGATTACTTCCAGATTGCAGCACGTATGATTAAGTGTCATATCCTGGGACAAACAGCAACAGGAACGACGCACAGGACACTGTAGTTTACGTATTCATTCGTCGACACCGGGTTGAAGCTAGGGAAAGATTAAGCCAAAAGGTTATGAATAATTTTGCTGCTTTCGAGGGAGCTGCTGCTGCTGCAGATGCCGGTTAAGTTTCGATGGGAAATCGGGAGTGATGGATTTCGCCAAAGTGCATGCCATTATCCTTCCGAACTAGCTGGAGCGTGAGTGTTTATCTATTGATGGCGGTTAGCCAGGATTGTGAAGATGAACTGGGAATATGCTATACAGTTTATAAAGATAAAATAGGTGATAAATTTAGAGACAAAAATTACTAACAGATTTTATCGACCCGCTTTAAAAAAAAAAAAATAGAATCTAGGTAGTCTGCGCCAAAAAAACTGATGTGTTTTTTTATCAATCTCTTCATTTTTAGCTTGTGATAAAAGATTAAAATTTTTTGAAATTCAACCTCTGTTGACCTCTGTTGTAAACACCAATTATGGAGCGACCGATAAGGGAGAAAAATGGGCCATCCGGGTTCTAAGGACTCAATGCTCAATCTAGTATTTTTGTCTGATTCCGTCGGCTGTTGGAAATACGTTGGATCAGCAGAGGAAAGTAACCATTTTTTTCCTTTAGTTATCAAAGTTCGAACCTTTGTATCTTTTGTTTTTCCCAAAATATTTTTTCCGGAAATTATACAGCAAGCTATTATTGTCAAAATTGTCAAAATTGTCAAAATTGTCAAAATTGTCAAAATTGTCAAAATTGTCAAAATTGTCAAAATTGTCAAAATTGTCAAAATTGTCAAAATTGTCAAAATTGTCAAAATTGTCAAAATTGTCAAAATTGTCAAAATTGTCAAAATTGTCAAAATTGTCAAAATTGTCAAAATTGTCAAAATTGTCAAAATTGTCAAAATTGTCAAAATTGTCAAAATTGTCAAAATTGTCAAAATTGTCAAAATTGTCAAAATTGTCAAAATTGTCAAAATTGTCAAAATTGTCAAAATTGTCAAAACCCTTACCCAATATATTCATTGCCTCAATTGAAAAGTTTTTAGAAGTGGGGTGAATCGCCAATTGTTGTCCTCTGCCCCATCGTTTCACAGGATGACTAAAATTGTCAATATTTCAGCCGTTTTTCAATTTTTTCCCAAACCAATACTGATTCAAGTTAATATAAATGTTTACTGATGAAATGAGGCAATTTACAATATTTTCCGCTACGTCTAACGACAATTTTTCTTTTCATTATTTTTTTTTCAAGCGGTTTTTGTGCTAATTGTTATCCAAAACCTTAAGAATAAAACCACAGAAAATAAGGTTTTACGTAAGAACAAAACATTTTTCGTATCGGGTTTCTTTGTGAAATGTTTGTTGTACAACTTTAACACCATGGTTTTGAAAAAAAAATTAAGATCCGTGGGTATGTTTATCAGACAAATATTTTTTTTCCATTTGGGGTAATCAATTTTCAATAGGCGTTTCAGAAGCATGATAAACATACTTTTAAATAGGTGCACATTTTTTGGCTGGAAAGTTCTTAGAAGTTTAGTTTTATGATTAAATTTCACCCTAGTTCTAAAAAAACTATATCTTAAAAGAACCATTTTTACATTTATTACGAATAACTTTTTGAGTTACAAATATTGAACAAATTAGTCACGGTGTGCCAAAATACGTTATTAAAAAGAAAAAATGACCACCAAAACGGCACTCGGCATTCGAAAGATATAGTATTCAGGCATCCATTCTGAAAATTTGGAAATGTTTCATCGGGCTTTTTGAAATTAGAGCTATTTTAAATTTTTAAGTCTATTTGCATTAGAATTCCCAATGGAGTTTTTCGACCTAATGTTCTACGTCCATCGATTTTTCTGACTACATATTTTATGACAATCACCAAGTTCAATGACTTTATAGAAAATTTCATGCCCGACAACTTTGTCGAAGACTAGAAAAAGATTTGAGTTGATCCTGAAAAGTTATTGGCAATTTTCTAAAACTTTATTAGACTGATTGAATTTTTTCCATGTTACTTAAGTTTATTTTTCAATGCAGCTTCACTAAGAAGCGAATATCTTTCCAGACGTAGTTTGAATCGTTTTTGGGTCTTCGATAAAGTTGTTTGGGATAGAATTTTCAGCAAAAATGTGTATGTAATAGTAAATGAATGGGTAATAGTCATCATACGAGCAAGATTCTACTGTCACAGATACCTTCGGGAGTTTAACAAAAAGGGAACAGTATTGCAGATCTGAAGGATTAGTTTGAAAGATTGAGAATTGTTGTTTTTTCTTAAATTCGTTCAAAAATTATATTTCGAAATGATAACCATAAAAAATTCAGAATCATAAGTGTGAACTTTAAAAAAACAATTAGTTTCAGGTGAATTTTTTATGATTATAACTTTAAAATATAATTTTTAAATGAATTTAAGAAAAAACAACAACTGCCAAACTTCTAAATTAATCCTTCAGATCTGCAATACGATGTTAGATGAGAAAGATATGAAAGAGATAAACTTGCATGTTTTCAAACGAATAATCCCAAACTTTTGGCCTATACACCATACTAAGGGGTGATCCCAAACTTTTGGACGATAACTTAAGTGTCTAATTTATTAATTTAAAGTACATTATTAAATTTTGCACAAAATTTTTTGAATGTGTTCTGAGAAGTACAGAATAAGGATTCTAATGCAACTCATATTTTGAAATATGGTCGACCCTATTCCGAAATGATCGGCTTTGAATATTGAGTGCGATTTTTCGAAAATGTTCTAACTTTAGGTTAAGATTAAGGTATAAAGCTAAAACATCATATCTGGGCAAAATACCTCCGAAATAGCTATTGTTCATTATCTTTCAAATGAGATCAGAAGATTTCCAATATGCCCTAAGACGGCTTAGATATGAACGATCAAAATTTGCATGTTTTTTGGTGGGTGATCCCAAACATTTGGCCGGCAGTGTATATAAAGTTTGTGAACACATTTTCACTCTGATGCGTCTACCGATGAGATCCAAAACAATGCACTTTTAATAAAGTCAGGCACTATTTTCTAGTCCCTACGTCAACAACAACAAAAAATAACACTAACCCAGCTGTCAAAAGCTGTTCCCTTTTTGTTAAACTCCCGAAGGTATCTGTGACAGTAGAATCTTGCTCGTATGATGACTATTACCCATTCATTTACTATTACATACACATTTTTGCTGAAAATTCTATCCCAAACAACTTTATCGAAGACCCAAAAACGATTCAAACTACGTCTGGAAAGATATTCGCTTCTTAGTGAAGCTGCATTGAAAAAAAACTTAAGTAACATGGAAAAAATTCAATCAGTCTAATAAAGTTTTAGAAAATTGCCAATAACTTTTCAGGATCAACTCAAATCTTTTTCTAGTCTTCGACAAAGTTGTCGGGCATGAAATTTTCTATAAAGTCAGTGAACTTGGTGATTGTCATAAAATATGTAGTCAGAAAAATCGATGGACGTAGAATATTAGGTCGAAAAACTCCATTGGGAATCTAATGCAAATAGACTTAAAAATTTAAAATAGCTCTAATTTCAAAAAAGCCCGATGAAACATTTCCAAATTTTCAGAATGGATGCCTGAATACTATATCTTTCGAATGCCGAGTGCCGTTTTGGTGGTCATTTTTTCTTTTTAATGACGTATTTTGGCACACCGTGTAGTCGATTTGTTGTCGGTTTTTCCAATTCTGTCTTTAAACAGCCTTTATATTTCTTCTTTTCTACGATATTTTTTTAACAATAAATTTATCCAGAACGGTGGTAAGTTTTGGACCTAGCTATCAATAGTTATTTTAGATCGAAAACACATGAACCAACGTTTCCTGACGCAATCAAAATGATGTTTTTTTTTTTGGAAAAATACATAGGTCCATTTCTAGTATTCCCACGTTTTTCTAAAATGAAGCTTTTGACAACTGCTCAAACAATAAGTATAAATAGCAAGATTTACATACTATGAAACATTCTGCTAAAAAATAAGTAAAAATAATGACTGACTTTGATATTATGCTGATTTTAGTGAAACTCGTCTAAAAGCGGGGTTGGTTTTTAGAGGGTTAATAAAATTTCATTTTTAATTATTTTTCTTGAAGTACCCACATCATGGCCGTAGGAACGGGGGGGGGGAGCTAAACCTCCTCGTCCCCCCCCCCCCTATGAAGGTCTGTCAAAAGCAAGCGAGGTATTCTACACTACACTCAAAATTTTAAATATTTAATCAAATTTTGATGATGAAGTATGGTTATTCGACAGTAACAATTTTAACTGAAAACTGACTTCAAAACTTCGAAAATTTACCCAAAGTTCCTAATTCAGCTACAGATTTTCGTAAATTTATTCTTCAGCATATCGGTGAAATATATAGTCTTGAAGAAAGAATATCAGAACTGAAAATTGATTAAGATGGATAGTGAGGAGAAAATTTACAGATGTTGAAAAGAGCGAAAGAGCATTTTTACGAGGAAAACTTATTAACGTACACCATACTTACCCCGCAACATTTCGTTATTTAAGAGAAGTAGAACGGGGTTAAAAATGGCACTACCTTAACCTATACAATGAAATCTTGTTGCTCCGAAGTCTACATGTGGTGAACACGTATACTCCGGACGGGCGGGCTACAGAATTTCAAAATTTTCTCACTTTTGGTTAGTAAATAGTTCATTTCTTCGGTCGAATCATCATTAAAAATTGAAATATAAAGCTGTGTTTGAAATCGTCGTTTGAATTTGGTTTAACATTTCCTTGAAAACATGATTCATGATTTTCGAAACTCTAACGCATTTTTTTACATTTAAATCTATATATATAAAAATGAATTTCTGTCTGTCTGTCTGTCTGTCTGTCTGTCTGTCTGTCTGTCTGTCTGTCTGTTCCCTATAAACTCGGAAACTACTGAACCGATTTGCGTGAAACTTGGCAGGTGGGGTTATTGGAGGCAGGGGAAGGTTCCTATTGTGGTTTGAGACCCCTCCCTCTCTCATGAAGGGGGGGAGGGGCCTCCCAAACAAAAGACAATTTTTTGCATAACTCGAGAACCCATCAAGCAAATGGTATCATATTTGGCATGGGGTGGTATTTGAGAACGAGGAATATTTCTATGAATATTTGGTACCCCTCCCTCCTTTCAGTGGCGTGATAGAAAGGGGGGAGGGGGGCTACCTTACAATTTTTCATATAACTCGAGAACTAATCAAGATATTGGATCCAAATTTGGCATGTGAAGGTATTTGGATGTGGAAAATATTTCAATGATTATTTGAGACCCCTCCCTCTTTCCAGTTAAAAGGGGGGGGGCCTCTTTCATATTTTTTATATAGTTCAAAAACTAATAAAGCAATTTGAATCAAATTTGGCATGGGAGGGTATTTGGATACGAAAAATATTTCTATGATTATTTGAGACCCTTCCCTCTTTCCAGTAGGGAGATATAAAGGGGGAGGGGCCTTTTTTATAGTTTTCAACATAACTAAGAAAGTAATTAGGCAAATGGAACCAAACTTGGCATGGGCGGGTATTTGGGAACGTGACATGTTCTAATGATTGTTTGAGACCCCTTCCTTCTTACAGCGGGAAGGAAAGAAAGAGGGAGGGGAGTTTCATACAATTTTTACTGCATAACTCAAGAACTAAAACAGCAAATGGAACCAAATTTGGCATGGAACGATATTTGGGTACGAGAAATGCTTCTATGAATATTTGGTATCCCTCACTCTTTCGAAGAGGTGGATGAAAAGGGGGAGGCGAGGTCTCCCTTACAATTTTCAGTATAACTGGAGAGCTGATCAAGCAAATTGAACCATATTTGACATGTGAGTGTATTTGGATACGAGAAATGTTTCTATTATAAATTGAAGCCGTATCTTTTAAGCGGTAAGATATAAAGGAAGAAGGGGGGGTTTCCTTTTTTTTCCATAACTCGAGAATTAATCGAGAAAATGAAACCAAATTTGGCATCAAAAAGTATTTGAGTACGAAAAATTCTTTTATGAATATTAAGTTATCACCCCTCTATTGAAAGAAGAGAACGGAAAGGGGGATGGTACTCCCTTTCAAGTTTATACAAAACTCAAAAATTTACTACGTAAATAAAACCAAATTTGGCATGGCATGGAATATAGGAAGGGAAGAGGGAAGCTTACATTTAACTTTTATTTTACAAAATCCGAGAAATGGACAATACTTAACATGGAAAATCATTTTGGTATGACTCTATGATTATTTGACACATCATCCTCCTTTTAGTGCGAAGGTACATGGGAGGAGGGAGGTGAGCCCAATACAATTTTGTTAGCATATGTTCTCAATTTATGCTTACGAAGCCAACAAATGGAAACAAATATGGCATGGAAAGGTACTTGGTTACGAGATATGTTTCTACGATTGTTATAGACTCCTATGCTTTACAGTGTAGAGAGGGAAAGAAAGAAAGGGGCTCCATACAATTTTTGTTGCAAAGCTTAAATACTTATCAACCAATGAAACTATATTTGATATAAGAGGATTTTTGGGAACGAAAAAAATATTTATTAAAGATTACAATCTCCATTCAGCAGGTGGTGAAGGGAAGGACAGGGGGGGCTCTCTAATCAGTTTTTTAGCATAAATCCAGAACATATCAAGCAAAAACAACCATACTTTATAAGTTAGATTATTTACGAACGATTAATTTGGGACCCTTCTTTTTTAGGGCGAAACTTAAGGAAACAGATGAAAATTATCACATCTTTAAAACAAATTTATAAATCAAGATTCAGAATATAAGTTTTGGTTTGTGTTGCAATTTGAAACTCCAGCTTAAGCTCTCATTTTATAGTGGTTGCTTATTAATATCGTCATAATTTGATTTAAATTAATACCAAAAACAATAAAAATTTTAATGATTTCTGAAAATATCATTTGATTCTGAAAGGTGTAGCAAAGCACACCGGGTCAGCTAGTAATATATGAATTTATAATACATTATGTACATTTGTTTATATATGAATATATTTTTCATAATATGAAAAAAAGAGTTTTCAAAATTTTAGTCCTTTTATATCATATTTAGATGCGAAGTTCATGAACTTTATTTTTTGCTAAATTCAAACATTACCAAGCTTCAAAATAGCGATATTGATTCATGATACGAAATTTTTATTTTTTATTCAGATTTGAAAGTAGTATTAGAGATACATAATTGAAATAAAGAATAACCATTGAAACCCAAAACATCCGAATTATTACTAAACAGAATTATTTCTTGGCTCACATTTCTGAATTCAGAAACCAGAAATTCCGAAACAGATTGAAAATTCATATTTTTAATTCAAGTTCAAAATTCAGGTCCAGCTCGTCAATGAGTTCCACAATCATAATAAAATTATCAAGATGACTTTTTCGGTAAGGATTTAAATTGCAAGAGATTGAAGGAAGACAACTGTGATTGTAAGATCGATTTTAGAATTTCACCAAAGTCAGTTCGTTTGCTCAATTCAGCAAAATTTGATAAAAAAAATTGTAGAATTCATTTTTCAAAAAAAAAACCACCCACAGGAATTGATTTTTATTGAAAATAAATTGATAATGAAGAAACATGGGTCTACTCTTCAAGAAGTTTCATATGTGTTGGCGTATTAATCAACATCTAATATATAAAGATGAGTTGGACTATATATGTTTGTTTGTTTGTATGCACCTTATACAAATCGACACCGCTTAACCAATCAGCCTGAAATTTGGTACAGAGGTGGATTTGGGCCAGGGTAAGGTTTTAGTGATAGTTCTGAGCCCCTCCCACCTAAGAAAAGGGACCCTCCCATACAACTTTCGTTTTTATTTCCACAAATCAAAAGTCATGGCACCCATTTGGCAGCCGATTTGCGTTTCTTTTGGCGGGTTGTTTTCACCATCACCATGGGCCGGGCGTAAGAAACGACTATCAAGAGTTCACGTGTACTGGAAAGCAATTCAAAGCTTGCTGAGCGTTAAAGATTTGAAAGGGGAAATTTTGGCGGGTGTTTTTTGTACCTCCTACTGCTGAAAGCACGTGGCACCGGTAGATACGAGAATTTTGGATTCAATAATGAGCTAACATTTCGGATTGAAAAATACAACTAACCTGTAAAGTATGTATTGACTTGAATTGTAGTGGTTTTCAAAGTACTTCCTACCACTGTTGCAGGGCTTTGGAGTCTATAAGAATATACAGTGTGTGAAGTATGGATGCAATGATTTATCTTCATTATGAATTTGGATTGAGTGCTGAAAACATATTAAGCTATTTTCTTAAAATCAAGCTTTTTAGAACCAACCATTTTCGTATTTTTAGAATTCCTCATAGAGAAAGATAAAATAATTAAATTCAGAGTTATAAGTTGAGAGCTGTGATTTCAACGCTTTGAATGCCGTCGAGAAATCTAAATGGAGGACTCAAAAATTTAACATGCATTATCTGGAAACACCAAATCCAACGCAAGAAACTTTATTTGAAATTAAGTATGAGGTTTTAAGTTTAATACAATTCAATTTTATCGATCAATCTATGACTTTTTTATAAATGTTGATCATCAATGTGTTCAATTTTACCATCCAATTATGCGAAAACTTAAACCGTTAAGTACTGCGAAATCAATCAAATTATTTCCAAGAATTTTTAACTTTATCACTCTTCACAATAATTAATGAGATTTTTTTTTCCAAGAATGAAAAAATTGAAAAAAAATGCTCGATTTGAGTTCCGAGATAATTTCTTTTAGATCACTTCAAAAAACTTTTAGTTGAACTTGGAACATTTTAGAAAAACTAATCATAAAGCGGTGTGGAAAAAACAACGAAAAGTACACATCCATTTGAAAACATGAAAAATAAGTCTTCAACAAGTTTAAAAAACCAAATACAAACACATACAGGATCTCAATGAAACTTAATGTTTCCTCGAAGAGATTTCTTTTACTTAATTCTAAGCGTACACCTTTCGAGTATATGATGGCTAGCATCTCACAAATGCTTAAACCACTAAACCACAAAAGTTTACTGTGTATGCCGTGACTGGGATTCAAACTCATGGCCGTTGGCTTCGAAGACTTGAAAGCCACGAGCTGCGGCAAGTTTCGGAAGTCTTCTTAGAATTTTCTGGGCAAATAAAACCTGAATACAGCATACGGGGGAACATTTGGCAAATAGCGTCCGAGGAGATCATCTCCAAAAGAGATTTCATTAGTGGGGGTGGGGAAGATAAAAATATAGTTTAATCATTTGAAGATAAAAAAAAATAGAAGGACTAAGCTATTCAAGCTTCTTTTAAGAAAGGGTGGGTATAAAATGTTTTTCGTGATGAAATAAAAAAGCATTCATGGTAAATTATTTTTAATTTCTATGGATACGAACCTCATAACTCTAACTGTTTCAAAAATATGAAAAAGGTAAACACAGTAAATATTCTCATTCAAAACTTGAAAAACACTAACAAAACTTCCAAAGCAAACATACATGACACAACATGGGTAAAATTTTCTCATAATAAGTATATGAAACATATTGAACACAAAGCTACCAACATTTCGTAAAGCCAAACGACTCATTTTGATTTATATTTTATTCAAACCCGAGCAAGGCCGGGTAAATCAGCTAGTTATTAATATTGCAGTATTTTCAAGAACCAAATTTTGAACTAAAATCTTCAACTTAAATCGAGTTTTCATAAAGCCGATTTTTACTGCAAAATTTTAATCTTTTACTTTAACCTTTGAGAATTTTATTTACTTTAAGAATTTTCTTTCGAAATAAAAGGCTATCTTATAAAAAACTTATTGTAAGTTCAAAACAAATAAGCAAAATTAAATAACCCAGATTTACCCGAACTTACCCAGATATATGATTTTAAAAAATTGGGAAAGGTTCGGCCGCCCAAATTTTGTTGAAAAAAAAACCTATTTTTGTCTGGATTTATTTACATTCAATTGAAAAATAAAAAAAGTGCATCATTATAATTTTAAATTTTGTCGCCGAAATCTGGTTGTGTTTTTCGGCGAAAAAAGTTATTCAATGTTTTTTTCCTTTTGTTAAATTTTCCTAAATATTGACCGGATTTTGGTGTTTGAAAATGTGGAAGTAGAAAGTCTGAATTTTGCCACATTTAACAAAAAATGCCCGAATGTGCCCGGCCCGGATACGTGAGATAGAACTTCTGGCAATCTTAAGCTAAAATCACCAGATTTTGATGCAGACCTAAGATTTCAACCATCGGTGGAAGTAAGTTTCCTTTTAAAGTGCTAAATGATTCTTTCTAGAAATCCTAAGCACCATTTGAAAGATTTTAGAATGTATTTTCTAAAGTTTCTATTTAACGCAAAAAACTAGTTTCTTTTTAACTAGAAAAACGAACTTAAAATTGATTCAGCAAACAGATATCTGTTCATGTGTATATAGTTTTTGAACACATAATAGAAGGAATATTTATTTAAATCAGCATTCTTTTTAATAGGCATATATAGCCTTCTTCTCAACTACCGATCTTCTTTATCACTAAAATTGATGATTTTGTCAGATTCTGGAATTTTACGTTCAAAAAATAAATACAAATTTTCCAAAAATATATGAAAAATGGCCAAACAACTTAAAAACTAGTTTTCTCGAAATCAGCTTTTAAGGTTGCCAGAACTTTTACAGCACGTATCCGGACCGAACATTTGATTTCAAAATTGTCGACCAAAAATCCGGACAAAATCCAGGCAAATTGAATAATCCGGGACAAACCAAAATTTTGTATTAAATATCCGGGCAAACCCGGATAAATCCGGGCAATCTGACAACCTTGGCTCCAAGTGTCTCAATTTTGAATCATAGCAACGAAATTCTGACTCAAAAATGAAGATGCGAATTTTAATATCAAGCAATTATTATATCGATAATGCAAGGCCGTGCGAACTGGAGGGGTTTTAGCCCCCCTCCCCCCATAACGATTTATCCAAATAAATTTTATAGTTCATGAAATTACGAGGGAAATCACGAGGGAAATTACGAGGCCCAGAAAGGTAATAGAAAATAGGTGTTATCAAAATTATCTAAAAATTTCCTCGCCTTCGGCGTAGTTTTATCCCACATTACTCTTGACACCTACAGTCTGGACTCAGGGCTTTTCATTTCACGATAAAATATGATATTGACAAAATGTAACCAATTATTATTAAAGTATATTTTGAATTGCAATTCCATTATAATCATCGTCCTGGATGACGATTTTGTTTGTTTCTGAAATTAAGGTTTGCTTCTGTACCAGTGAAAAAAATGCAATAAATATTGTATTTCAAAATCTCTGTTTGGTGTTTTTAGGTGCCCTCAAAATAAGTTTTTCTTAAGAAGTGTATACAAGTTCAGAAAAACAAACAAACTGTTTTAACTTTACAATTCATACATGAAATCCTAATTTAACGTATCGATAATGTTGATGTTGATAATTCATGTGGCAGATATTGATTACTTGGACTCGAGAAACCTCAACATTCTCTTCGATTAATTGAGGTAATGGAAAAAATGTTACATATCATGAATTCGTCAAAAAATCAATTTCTATCTCAATTTTTTCATTTATGGTTTTTGTAAACATTTTAAGATTATAATAAAACATAAACATAATTTTATAATAAGCTTTTAAAATTTGTAATATTTTTGTTTTCACAAAATTCCAATTATAATGGTAAAAACTTATCTTTTTATTGATATTTTTATCAATTGAAATCAATATTTCAAATTTTAAAGCCTTTTTTGTTATTCAAAAATTTAAAAGTTTAAAGAAAAATTATATTTTCATTTTTAAATATTCAGATTTTCCCCCTTATTCTGCGCCGCGCGTGACGTGACGATAGTCGAATCACCCTAGTCACTCGATTACAGTAGTCGCTTTAGGTGAGAAACGTCTTTTAGAATGAACTTTTTGAGTTTTATCCTAATCTTGTAGTCAGCTGGGCATGAACCTCTGTCACATCGGCTTCGGGAATAAGGTGACAAGGCTCACTTGACTCCGACTCAACTCGACTATCGTCACCTCACGCGCGGCGCAGAATAAGGGGGTTTGTCTCAAATAATCTTAGTCTAAGAAGATGAGATTTATCACGAACCTACGATTCAAAAAATAAATAAGTTTTAATTATTTTTATATTTTCAAATTGACTTTTTCGAATCGATCAGGATTTTGAAAATCATTCATGAAAATTCGAAGAACAAAGCAACTTCCAAGTTTAATTTTAATTTGTGATGTTTTCTACTTTCAATGTTTAAAACCAAATTTGATTTTTTTCATTTCCCACCAGTTTTTATTGCGCATTTAATGTCAATTCAAACTTTTAAAAATGAAGGTTTTTTTTTCGATATAATTTTCAATGATGATTGGAACACATATGATTTATATCAAACATTTAATGTAATTATCAAAAATTTCGGAAAATATTTATTTGCACTTTATTTTGATCACAGTTGAATTAAAAAAAATCAACTATTACTTCGATCACTGAACACCTTAAAAATAAAAAAAATCTTTTTTATTTCCCATCTAAAATCGGTTGCACAATGCAACAAAATTTTCATTTTTCCAATGTGCAAAAATTTTATGAGCAAATTTTGAATAGTTCAACAGCGCTGATCCCAAATAAATATGCAGCTTATGTTTCGAGAAAACTTTTGAAAAAGGTAAAAATTAACGAAGAATTCAAAAATAAAGGCTTAAATTCAATGATCAAGTTTTCCGAATACCACAAATTATTTTGACTTCTGAGTAAGTAGTTAGGTTTTAAATGTTCTCTTTTTTACTATTTTTTCCAATTCTGTATCATTCGAGAATTTTAACGATTTTGAACACCTTAACCGAATGAAATCTTTGAAGTTTTTCAAAGCATAAGTCAAATCGTTTTGTGTCTACAACAAAGCTGTTAAATGGGTTTTCAAATACTCGGAAAGACTTGTTTGAATGATGTCAGAAAAAATTGTTATCTGACTTGATGAAATTTCTGAAAATAGGGGAATGTTTTTTGTAGAAAAGATCTGAATTCTTGATTAGTCGAAGAATAGTATATAAATAGATTCAAAATTTGTATTTATTCTCATGCAGATTGTTCGTTTAATCAGTTATCAAAGATAGATTTTATTTCAAACTGATCACTTTCAAATATGATATTTGAACAAAATCTAGGGTGTTTTTTTTTTTAATTTAGAAAAGTTTGATTTAATTTTTTTTTCATTTCTGGTGAAACTTGTATACTTTATTTAAATTGTTTAGCACTTAATTTTCTGCATTTAGTTTTAATTTTGAATTAAACGAAATTTCAATTTTGATTAAAATTTCATTTTCTGAACGCCGTTATTCCTGAAATATTGTAATTTGTGCTGCCTTAGATGAATTTTTGAGTAATTTGCTATCTAACAGTAAGGAGTTTTGTTTTGAATTGTTGTAAATAAATTGCCAAAAATAAATATGGATTTTAAACTTTTTATCTGTTTTTTTAAATTTTTTTAATTACTACATACCTTTCATTTTTAGAAAATTATTTTAAATTGTTTTTCCATTCCATTTCACTATAATTTTTTTTAATTTGAATGATGGTTCTAAATAGCAAGATGGTTTAAGGAATTTATTCATTGATCGTTCACATCATCATGTTATTATTGCTCACTTAATTTGAAATTCAAAACCCCTCCCATGGACGAGTCCTTCGCACGGGTCTGCGATAATGAATTCAAAAAATTTTAATTTCAACCATCAATACACATTGAATGCAAAAAAAACATATGTATTTTAAATCACTTATAACATTTATTTTAAATAACAATTTTTTATTTTATATCCAATTAATAATTCTTTCCAAATAAAGGTTACGCTTTCTGGAATCGATTCATGATTCGAAATCTGAAGTCTTATAATGAATTTGAAATAACCACTTATATTTGAAATCAGAAAAAAAATCTAGTAAAGTAAGAATCATTAAATTAAATTAAATAACTGGATCTGACGTTAACCATTTTCTATTTTTCCAAAGGAATATTTTTCAAATGACTATAGCAATTACTTATGCAGTTAAGTTGTATTAATTAAATTTGAATAACATACCTGACCAGAATTGTGGCCGTTAATTTAGTTTTATAAAAGTTATGACTCTTAATTTTTTTTTAATTGTTGAATCATTCAATACTGTTTTGTAATTTTCTACAAAACATTGTACATATGACGCAGAAAGATGTTTTTGATTGATGGAGTCGAGACTGAAATTTTTAGTAAATAAATTTCCTTAATATTTACAAAAAAATACTTTCAAATTGCGAATACATAAAGGGTCCTACTTTTTGTCCTTCTTTTGATTAACAAATTTCCTCTTTTTCCATGGTATCTTACACAAACTGTTCTTCTTTTTTAAAATAATGGTAAGCATAACTATGAAGGGATATATATTTCATAAATTAACAACCGACCAATGTCCGTTGCATAATAAGAATGGGAATTCCCTCACCTGTCCTCGAGTCGAAACGCCGAGGACCTGTCACGTTCCATAAATTTTGTTCCTCCCTGTCGTTTTATTCTTCATCGTCGTCCGTCATAATTATGCCATACAGAGCGCGGAAAGATGACGTTTCGCCCGATGACGATGATCGCGACACGCACTTGCCCTTCTGAATAAAAAAAAATAAACAACAGAACAGAACAGTCGCGATAATGAGATGCTAATGAAATGTGAGAACGACACAGTCCCTTCTGGAACAAATGCTCTCCGGGACGATCCTTGACTACACGCCCGTCGTCTTCGTCGTTTGTCGTTGGCCAAGGACATGCGATGTTTATCGGACCGAATCCGTCCCAGTTTGTCGTCATAGTCATCGTTTTGATCGTCAATTGTGATCACATTCCCGGAACACGGCTCAGGGTCGGACGCGTAATTAGCGGTTGGCCGGGCAATTTACGCCGCAGGCCCGACTTCGATCATCAATTTACACGAGAGAAGAGACCCATTTGACGGTTGTTATTTGGTCCGTTTCTCCCGTTTTCTGGGCTCCCTGGGGGTTGTTCTTGCCCCGACACGGAAAACAACCGAAAGGCCGGTGTTTGTTCGTTTAGCGAAAATTAACGTCAATTTGAAGTTTCTGATTGAATCTCCCGAAAAATCGAACGGTACCAGGAGACACACAAAAGGAACAATCCGGGGCCACTGCTGGCTATGATTAATAGAAAGCAGGCTCAAATTAATCATATGGTGTGGTGTAATTTTCTTCCCCACTACTCGCGACAAGGAAGAGATAAATGAGCCGACCCGTTTCGACGGCTCGGGCAGTTCGAACAAAGTTCGAGACCGGGATTTCTATTGTTGGTCAATCAAATTAATGACAAATTTCGATTGGACGTATCGCTCATTTTTCTTCAATATGTTTTTTTAAACCCCGTACCTACTCAATTTTTTTTCAACGAAAGCAAAAAAAAATATTCAAAGAATTTATACTTCATATGCACACAGACGTGTCGGTTCCTTTCCGAAAATTCATTAGAAACAGCACACGAGCAGATCACTTGCCGCGATCGCCATTTACCCCCTGGACTGGATTGTCCGAAACCACGAGCCCAGAGACAGAGAGAGATCCTTGTGGATAATGATGAACCTTGCTAGCCGGTCAATATCTCAGAAGACACACCAATCATCCATAGGTTGACGGAGTGTGTGTCCCGAAAAAAAAAAAACAAAAACCCGATATGGAATTAATCAAAGTTCAACCGACACGGTCCTGCCGATGGCACGGGAATTCATCAAGCGAGATCGACAACAAAAATGGCGTTCCAAACAAATGAGGTTGATCTATGCAGTTAGCACATAGAGTTGATATTGTTCTAGCAGTGACTTTTCTTGTGGAAATGTTACCAAATTTGTGTTGAGCTTTCAAACCATATAGAAGAACTAGCAGACCCGGTAAACTTCGTCTTACCATGTTAAACTTGGTTTCTATTTTCCATTTTTTCTTTGCTGTTTGACTTTAAATCTTGAGTTGTTAATCGTCTCGCTTTCTTGAACATGTCCTAGTTTTTTTTACATATCCATATTTTCCGTATGCTCGAATTGTTCCGCCTAATTATCTCGGAATCAAATCTAAGAATTTCAACTAAATTCTACGGGTCTTTTCATAAATTATCAAAAAATTTGCTCCAATCAATCTTACATGCATTTTACATGAATACTTTTCATTTACATTTCTTTGATTCGGATGCTTTGAATATTGCCGAGTGGTATCAGGTATCAGCTTCCCGTAGCAAATTCGATTTTTTCAGCACTCAACGTAACCATCAAACTTGGCAAGCCTCATGCTAAAAAAAATCAACTCTTTGAAACTTGTTCCATAAATAAACATATGTTGAATATATCTATGTTTCATTTATTTTATACCATTTAGTTGATTTTCTCCGCTTTGCTCGAGTTCACTTTAAGGTTGAAATCGAAAACAAAAGTTTCTCATTTATTGGAATTTATAGCATATGAAACTTTATGGAAGAAGAACTTTGAATATCGCACAATTTTTGGAGTATTTTCCCAACATTCTGCCTAGCGCAGCACTTTTAGCTCCCGAATATTTAGCTTTGGATGGTATATTTTTAAGAACTGAAGAAATAATAAACATTTGAGAAATTTTTTTAAAAACCATTTTCAAGCAGTTTTTTGTTCACTATCCTCACCCTTGCAAGCAGTGATTATTAATATCCATATTTTCATCAAAATCATGGCCAAAAATAAAAGTTCGCCCTTTTTTTTTTATTTGTTCGAGCTAAGAATGCAAATAAAATTCCTTTGAACACTAACTTAATAAATCAATAAAACGATTGGTTTTGAAATGAGAAAAAATATGTTTAATTTTTTTGTTATTCAACCGAATTACAGCACACACACCTGCAGACACACCTGCCAATTTAAACCATTGTTGTCTGATTTAAAATTTTCCTGAACAGTGTTGAAGATGATCTGCGATTTCATTTAAGAATATGTGATATTTTCAAGATTCAATAACATTCAATTGGAAATTACAATTAAATACATCAAAAAGAACTAATCTGTTAAGGCTACGATGATTTCATTCATTCTATTTTCTGAATATTTGCATGTAAATTTACCTTGAAAACTTAAAAAAACATTTAAGTGTCTTTTTTATGTATGTATGTATGTATGTAGATAATCCACCATGGGTGCACGGATTCACCGCAGTTTCGCCAACGTATGCGTTCATTTGCATCCTTTAGATTTTTAGTTCGGCCAATCTTCAATGCAAATCATCACATACCCGACACCATGGCTTCGTGTGAACTGACATGAAATGATAATGTTTCGTGTAGGTGTATGTCTTCCTTGTAGAACGATCAAACTGTTTCGCAGCCGTATAAAATTCATAACATATTTAGAGTTAAGAATCTACGACAGGTATTCCGCATCCGTGTAGATACCTGCCCAGCTGGCAACTTTTTGTACGTTCTTATATAATATATTCAATCAATGAAATATTTCTATGGTAAAATAATCTTACCTTTTTACCTGTCTTACCTCTAGACACTCTCAGCTTACCTGTAGCTGGAACCCACCTTGTTTGATTTCATAACCTGTTCACTTTCCGTCCGATCTAAAACAAACCATTTTAATATTATTACAAATCATCATCCTTCTATTCAATAATTGTATATATGTATGTATGGTAGCCACCTTGGGTGCACGGTTGTACCGCAGTTGTGGCTAAGGCTTCATCAACAAGTCATCGTAAGTTACCATATATCCAGTTAGTAACTGCTGGATGAGACGTTCAAGGGAATGGATTCGTAAGTAGAGTAACTTACGATATCCAAAGGGTAAGGATTGTTTGGTCTCGAGAAGCTTTTGCCGAATATACAACTTACTCACTATGCAAGTCTCTGTAGTCCCCGCCCCTAAGATTTGTTTTAAAAAGAGCGCGTCAAACAGCAGGAGAACTTATTACGAGTAGTACTGCAACAGATACATACCCATGCGCTCAATCCCTTTGTTTGATGCCCTGATGCGTCCCACCGATCCCCCATATATTTATGCAATTCAGAAATCAGATAAATTTTGAGATCGAATCAAATATGGATTATATAGTGATAAGAATACATACAATAAATATAATATACAATGAATAATATTAAATGAATATGAAATATCAATAAGTTATCAATTTAAAAAAGATATATAATGAATATGAATAAATGTTGAGTAATATATATGGAAAGCATATAGTGAAGGTTGGATTATATATTTAGCATACAATTTCGATTCCTCCGCTTGAAATTCCTAAAAGTTTAAAAATTAATTCATTCAGAAAATTTTCTTCTTATGCCGCGCAAGTTCTCTTCAATTGAACTTTTTTAATGAAATGATGATATATGCAGGGATATAGCGCAGTTCCAGTTCAAAACCAGCCTCGACAGCTGTTGATGTTCAGACTTTTCTTTTTGTTGAAAACTGAAATTGAGTAAAATGTTATGATATATCGCTGGCGGAGAGAAAACTGCATTGAGGCTTGATTCAGATGATGATTCCAATGATAATTTATTGTTTATGAATTTTATTAATAAATAAAATATATTGCAATGATATAATAACTGTACTGACTATCAACATTTGGAAACTGAAGTTAGCAGCTGTAAGAACAATGAAAGTGGTTCTGTAGATACATTAATAAATGGAGTGAATGTTGTTTCATAGAGCTACGTGCTGAAATAAAAACAGAATTATATCAAAACCTGGAAATTCTTATTTCAGTAGAATTGATTAGATAAAAATATTCTGCTTCAAAAAAAAAAGATTTAACACTATCTATACAATTATAATAGCAATTTATTCTGCAACATAATATTGAAATTTAATTAGCATTAAACGTGCTTTTTTTGCCAATCATTGACTCAAATCTTCGAATACATATAAACTATTATGAAAAGAAATTCAATGTACAAAATCTGAAACATAATGTTCCTTTGGATGATCATCTGCAAAGTGGTGGAAGCAGGAACGAAGTGGCTGAAATAATTGCAGATAAAAATGAATTTTTTTTTAAACATTAAGCCCCTGAATAAGATAAACTTATAAGTTCATCGAGGAAATAATGGAGACAAAAATAACGCTGGAAAACGTTTATAAATATTATGCATTTCAAACCGACAACATTTATTTGATTCCTGAAACTGAAAACGCAAAGGATAAAATGAAACCCTTGAGCGATGATATCTTCCCTCGGTTTTAGGGAAGAATCATCCGACAGTATGCAAATCCTAGAAGAAAAAAAAACTTCCCCTCGGTGCTGAAAATTACCTTGATTAATTATGAAATATTATTTGAATACTATAATGTTTAATTTACAATATTGAACGCTGGATCTCCACCTGCTTTCTTATGCATTGAACTGTGAACAAATGCAGTTTATTATGTTTAGTTATACACACAAATAATACTTATAATTAAAGACTCTAAAGTGTGTAGTTAGAATGTAAGGTGATGTCATTCATATGCGGAAAAAGAAAAAAAATAAAAAAAAGAAAAATAAAAAAGAAAAATAAAAAATAAAAATGAATTGTTTGAGATGAATCGCATGTGATGAAAAACCTGCTTAATAAAAATGTTTAAGAAGTGTTTCTTAGATTTCAAAATTATGAACGACTGAAATAAAATAACAAACAATTGTGTTTAGCTAAACTTGAATGATTGTTCCATTCCATCCTTCAGCTCATCAACAATTCAATTGTGCAATTTTGTTTCCAGCACCGTACAGCTGCTTCTCTATTTTATTTTCGCCTCATACAGAAGCTTGCTCGGCGAGAAGGCCTACTTTCTGACTAACTTTGAAGTACACTGCAATAGGCGATGGAAGCGCTGACGAATTTGGGTGATGGTTTCGCATTAGTGCAAGTGGGATACAGCTATAATTTCACCCAACTTTTGACAGTTCTAAAGGCGTTTTTCTTAAGGAGAGAAAGAATAACTTTTCGCTTCCATCGCCCATAGATAGGATAGAACCAGTTAAAAAACAACAAAGTGTGTTAGAGAATATTCATTGATAATTGAAATCATTGAAGAACAAGTAGGATTTATTGGCATTGTCACTAGCAAAACGATTTTTTTTTTAAATCAAAACTGAACCATGCTATCAAATGTCATGCACCTATTCGCGAGATTCCTTTTCATGACAGTAGCCACGCTACCAAATCATTAACAACATTTGTGTGAGTGCATTCGGGAGCCACTACTTTCATGCATATGCGCGTTGCCTCTCCGCCTCCTTCTAGTCTATTTTCGTTGTTATGGATCTCGACCGTCCTAAGTTTACACAAGTTAAGCTGTAAAAGAATCTAATATAAATGTTTCAAAGAGCGTTTTGCACTGCACTTTCTTTGATCAGAATGAATAATAGAAAGCATAATAAATTATTGATGATTTTAAGTGACAAAAAGACATTATTACAGCTCATACAATACGATGATTAACATGCACACGATCAACAGTTAATGTTGAGAACAATTAAAATGCCGAAAAACTACCGAAACATAATTGAATTTGATTGATGTTCACAATTCTCGAAATTTTGTACCTGTAAAGGACCGTCTGTAGAAGTTGTAATTTGAATAGAGGTGACAATTATGGTAAAGTCTTTCAATTTTCAAGCATTTTCTATTGATAAATATTATGGTTTGAAAAAAATTGTACTTAGCTGGTAGTCCGTTCATCAATAATTTGCAAAAGGGTTTGTCTGCCTATGTCTCCTTCGTGTAGCGGTGTCAAAATGGTCGAAAATCATTGATGATTTTTTCGCCCTCTCTTTGCCCGATTCTTCTTTGATGTATGTATGTGTGTACATCATTTTCGATTTCACACCCACACCAACTGGTAAGCAGCTGGATAATTTTTCAAGCACTTTCACTCAAGCTAGCTAGTGGCTAGATATGAATTTTTTCGCACAATTTTATCAACCAGAGCACAACCAATCATTTTCATAGCACGAATTTACCTTTTCGCATCTGGCCCCGAAACCGCTTTTAGAACTTGCCCAGAAACCCCTCACCGCAAATTTCAATAATGATAAGCAAGAAACTATACTTGCACCCCCTCAGCGGCAACACGAAATCGCGAACAACACCGACGGCCATTTTCCAAATTTCAGAAGTTCTTAATTTTCTGGATTAACCCAATGCACTGCATGAAATTTATTACGTTGCTTTTACCGGAGCCATCGTCGCACTATCCACCCTTTTTGAAGTTCATCGAGCAAATTTTCACAACTATCACCAATAAGCACCGTGCGTGACAAAATATAAACTAGAGAGCGATAATAAAACACAACCGCACTCGTCTCCGACTGACTCGCGAATGAACATTTAAGTGTCTTTTTTATTATTATAAATTGTTATTTTCATTAAAGAAACATCGGGGCAAGTGCAAATGGATATCATCACAGTTCATCTTTCATATTCTTTCAAAAAGAAAAGACTTTAAATGAATTTAATACTTGTTCCTGTTTGTCTTTTTTATCACCGTTCATTGATATATCTGCAGTTTTTCTCCAGAATAAAATAATGGTTGGTACTTCAATTTCACTGAATACTGTTTTACCATAAGACCTTCATTTACAAAGACATTTAATAATTTTGAATATTTTAGAGAAAAATTAATATATATTTCAAGGTAAAAGGCGCGTTGCCACTTGTTTCACCGTGTGAAATGACAGGAGTTAATATTATTTTCAACACTTTCAGGTCGTAATAAAAACTTATAAAAAATATTCTGTTTCTGCTACCAAAACAATTATGCTTCTGGAATATTATTAACAAAAAAAAAGCGGATCTAAAGTCTCTTCTATGTAGCCAAAATATGTTATTCAAAAACACACGTTAATGTTAAGTCCGTACTTGAATTATGTGTAAACAAACAGGGAACCTGTTAACAGATTTTCAGTGAACGATTTAAAAAAAAGATAAGTTTATTTAGTCAGGTTGTTTATTTGGGCCCTACCTTTTATAAATTAAGAAATAATGTATACATGTTTGTCAATGTTGAACGTTTGCACTTCTTTTCATAAACATCAATCCTGTATAATCCATTTTAAAGGACCGACTCTTGTACAGTTCATGTGTCTGTTAATTTTCAATGGATTTTGTGGTTGTTTTGTAAATTTAAAGGCGCTTGATACACCTTCAGTAAAGCACATTTGTGCATGTTTAAAACATGTTTCTATGTGTATTGGATTATAAACCGAATATTTCCACTTTTCTTTTTTCAAATGTCCGTAAATAACTTTTTTTATTATCATTTACGTTATTTTAAGGCAATTTCCGACCATTTTTAGAATTTTTATAGTTTTTTTTCTCATGGTTTTGATGCATTTCTTTGTTTTTTTTTTTGTCATTTTTGCTGTTCCTGTCGTACTTCATCATTTTTCAGTTGACTTTGTCATTTTCAGTCTTTTCATTGTATTTGATTTTTTTTTTTCAACTTTTTGTAATTTTTGAATACTTTATAACTTTCTAAAAAAACGTTTGTTTTTGTTGTTGTATTCTATCACCATTTCTGAACGTAAAAACGTATGTTTGGTGTTTGGCTTAATTATATTGGTCCTGTTATAGAGAAAACTAAAAGGTAATGTCGCTTCTAAAAACCGTACGGATGTTGCCAAAAACGAACGGGGTCTGTATTTCACATGCATTAGTACTAAATTCATATTTTTCAAACAACAATTCCTTCTTCAAATAACACGAATTAAAGTTTATTTTTTTTCAAATAGTTTAACTGGTTTTGATTTGATCGGGAAAATATCAATCTGGGTCACATCTAGTCGTCATTCATTACTCTGTGCTGTACAAATGATCTAGAAATCAAGAAGAAAAAAAACACATCTAGGCTTCATATGGCCACCACATGCATTGAAATTATACTTGGTTGAAAAACGCGCGCCCAAATCTTTCCAATCACAATCAGTATGCTATGCCATGGTTACTATCCTCTTGCGACGTTGGCTCGCGACGCCTCGACCTTGGAGACGAAAAACAAACCGCCCGGCGCCCAAAAGAAAGAAAATGTCGAAAAAATTGAAGGCCATGACTTTAATTTGATTACATTTATTACAAATTTAATGATTACGGACAATTGATGCGACTTTTTGTTGGTTTTATTCGATATAAACCGATTCGCATGGCTACAGAATATTCTAAAAATAATTTCATCCGAATCGTTTGGGTCATTTCGGAGGAGTAGTACTACAAACACCGTTACAAGAGAATTTTATATAATAGATTTACGGAAATGTTTCGAATACTGGACGTATCAACTCAGCTGCAGATGCAATAAACCATCTGAGCCATTTTTGTTCGATTTTTCGGGGTTAAACGGGTCTTCATTGTGGTTAGAATAAGTGATAATGTTAGCTTCATCCTTAGTTCAGTAACTCGATGACAGTTGCTGGGACGATTTGGAACTTCTTTATGATCGGAAACTGTACTCATGCATAGTGTACGTGCCTCCTAATCGTTCTAGTGATTTGTTTGTAACTGAGTCTTTCTCGCGTTGCCCCTCCAAAGTTAGCTTAATCTGCTCTCCCGAAGATGACATACTTGTTATCGGTGATTTCAACATGCCTGGCTTGAAATGGTGCCCTTCTCATGGCGGCTTTTTGTTCCGAGATCCTATGCGCTCCTATTTCTCGGCTCCTTCCAACATCATCCTGGACTGCTCGAGCACCGTAATTCTTCACCAGATGAACAACTTTAAAAACGAAAACGGCCGTATGCTAAACCTATGATTCATAAACGAAGGCCGCTCGATTCTACCAGGAATTAAAAAACATCGACTACAAAACTATCTCCCTTGCCCTGGATTCTATCGAATGGGAGAACGAGCTCGATATGTCTAATCCCGATGCATGCAGCCGCTCCGATTTTTTCAAACATAGGTACTGAACTGCATAATCGACCTCCATGTTCCGACTGAAGACGTCTGAAAACCGTGCTCTTCGAAAGCACAGCAAGCACAAGTGCCTCTGCCCAAAAGATGAATATCGTAATATCGTGAGCTGAATGCGGTATACAAAAAAGCAGTAGGCGTTGCTACCAGAACTATCTCAACCGACTACTGCGCAATTTTAGGACCAACCCGAGATCTTTTTGGAACTACGTCAAAAATCAGCGGAAAGAATCCGGGATCCCGTCTCAAAGGTTCTTGAACGGCTACAAGTTGAGCACCGATCCCGAATTATGCAATATTTATGCTGAGAAATAGCGTTATCACAACTGATTCCATTTCCTCAGAACAACTGGACAGGGCTGAAGGAAATATCTCAAGATTCTTCCTTCAATGGCATTCCCTTCGATGATGCAGCCATTTCAAAGTTTAAAGTTTAATTTTCTTGTTTTGGTTTTAGGAATACTTATCACCACCAACAGGATTGTTGGAATTTTTTATTAGACTTGGTAAGATGATTGATGTTGGGATTACATAGAAAACCAAGTAAGTGCAAATGAAATAAAAGATATTATTGAATGTTTCTTTTCTCGTAGGATCTACAAAACTGCGGAATATCAGCGCTGTATTCGATAGTCAAACTATTCAAATTGGTTGTTCTGGATCCGTTTTTCTCGTGTTCGAAGCAGTACTTTTCCAACGATCAGCAGGGATTTTTGCCGAAACGATCTACAACAGCAAATGTGCTGACTTTTACATCGTTCGTGCAAGATAGCTTTGCCATGAAGCCCCAAACTGATGCCATTTATCCTGATTTGTCTGCTGCTTTCGATAAAATAAATCAGGATACTGCAATCGCAAAACTCGAACGCTTAGGGTTCTGTGGATCCCTACTGGACTGGTTTCGAGGCTTTTTAACGGGAGGAAAGTTATCAGTGCAAGCTGGGAATTACTTTTCAAGACAATTCCCCGCATGTTCAGGTGTGCCCTAGGGAAGCCCCTTGGGACCGATAATTTTTGTCATCTATTTTAACGATGACTCACTCGCTTGGACAGCCCCAAACTTGCGTTTGCCGATGACCTCAAACTTTTCCACACCATCAATGGCCAAGACAAGCCATCAACAAGAAACATCGATCACAGTTTCGATATACAACATGTTACACATAATCACAACACCCGATTCATCGATAGATTAAACGTAGAAATGTCATCAACAAGAGTAGGGGAACGAAGACTAGCCACAACAGGCCCAACCATGTACAATAGACTAAGTAGAGAAATCAGGAGTAGCGATAGTGTGCCCATATTCAAATCCCGTGTTAAAACATTTTTAAAAGCGAACGTAGAGCGGTTAATGTAAGCAAAAATCACTAAGTTGAATTCTTTGTAAGCTATTTACTATAGAAACCTTTTAGAGGAACGAAAGTTCATTAAGGTTTTCACTGAGTTTTTTCAATCAATAAAATCTTAGTTCAATTATTTAAAAAAAAAAAAAAATTCATGCAAAATAATTTAAAATATCCAAATGGGAAAGCAAACGCTAAGGCTAAAAAAAATAAATCAGGCTTTACACTTACTGTTCAATCTAATGATAAGCATCGTTTAGAACTCAGTCAATGAGAGCAATCCTAATTGCCCCAATTTTCCCTATAATCATACCATATACAAAGAAGAATTTATAACAAATGAAAATGCGTCAAAAACACACAAAACTGATTGAATCATGCATCAAACTGATTGTTGAATAGCACTTAGTGAACATGGAATCAGGTGTAAAACATGGAATCAGGTATAAAACTTGCTGTTTTATTATATTATGAGTGCTGTTCAGCGCTCAGTTGATGAGAAGAGCCTCAATCTACCCAATTTCCCCTAAATTCATGAGATGTAAAAAAAGTCTAAGTATTTAATGAATGAGATTAGTTTGAAAGTGACTGTTGAATCGACGAGAAAAGCCCCATCATGTTTAAAACAATATCAATTATCAATTCAACAAAATATCGTTTAAACTTAGGGGAAAAGGGGGCGATGTCGTCCTTTTTCGTCAACTAAACGTTTAGCTGTGTACATCATTCTGTTAAAGAATTAGTTTTTCACATGACTCTATTGTTTCTGTTCACCCTCTGATGCATTCTCGAATGTTTCAAGGTGTTTTTGAATGCATTTATTGGGATTACATTCATCAACAGAAATTAAGCGGTGTTCGTTATTTTATTCAACAGTTAGTTTTTCACTAGTTCAATGTTTTTGTAACTTTATTATGCTTTCTCATGATGCTGTACATTTTTACAACGATTATTTGGTATACATTGTATGAGTTTATGAATGAATTTAGTGAAAATTTGGGAAAATGAGGCTTTCCTCGTCAACTGATCGCTAAGCGGTGTTTTTCATTCGACTCAACAATGAGTTTTCTACAAGATTCAATGCTATTGCATTTTAGTTTGTTACAACTTTTTTTACGAAGAAATTGCAGGAATTTAGGGGAAATCGGGATGGTTGACCCAAGCAACAATTTAAGTTTCATAAGGTTCTACAAGTACGCTATAAATCTTTTCCGAAAATCAATTTGAAGTTTTATAACTCCCTAAAAAGCGCTTATAGAACACCTATATGATAAAAAAGGCCCTACTACAGGAGGTCGTGAAGAGCAAATTATAAAACCGTTATGAAACAACACAGTTATATAAGGACTTCAAACAGATAATTTTCTGAATAATTAAATCTTGATAAATGTTTTCCTGAACTTTACAGTTTTGCAAAAGAATATGTGAAGTATTTAATTAAACCTAATTGTTTTCCGTCAGATAAAAAGTAGGATTTTACGATTATTTTCCATGTTGTATATTTATTTGTATAATTTGATGGATAAATTGAGCCAAGAGTTTTTTTTAGCAAAATACAAAGTGCTAAATATGATGCGAATAAAAAAAAATCGGATAATTTTTCAAAAAACTAGAAAATAATTAAAACCCTTGCGTAATATGAAGAAAAGATAGCTTGTATTTTAAATATCTATATTTCATATAGCTTTCTTAAAATTAATTATTGCTTCAAATTAATTTTTTGATATGAGTTGATAATAATCAAACATATAAATATAATATTCATCGGGTAATGACGATAAAAATCAAAGTGAAAATTAAAAAAAAAGAAACAAAATAATCCATTATTCTCGTTTTCTATCTTTAAAATGGCTTCCAGCGATTATCCGCGCATTGTTTTATTGAATTCAACTATAAATACTTATTTTCTTAATAAATGGGCTTAAAAGAATTGTTTTTCTTGAGAAATACTATCGATTCTTAACCAAAACTTGCTGTCATTTGTGAAGACGGATCTTAGTATTTATAGACTTCATAAAATGCTTATTGATTTTTCCCAGTGTTGTTCGATTGTCAAAAAAAAAACCAAAACAAACACATTCGCTGACCAAATTACTATTTGTATCCGATCAAAGTTTTTTCGAATCTGCAGGTGAGTCAAAATTTTATTGTAAGTGCATTAGGATCAAAATTAAAAGTCTTCACTGTTCCACAGAATGCCATTCAAAGTAGTGCAGACTATCGAAGGAGGAGAAAATTGCCTCTGCGTTGTTCCAAGCGGTTGGGAAAAAGGAGGAATTCTTAGATGGCCTCTAAAAAAACACTTGGTAGCTAAGTTGGCGCAACAGGAATGTTCGGTACCCGCTGCCGAATGGGAATCAATAAATTGTGTCCGAAAACGGGAACTTCCAACCCGCAAGGAAGCTGAACGAGCAATGGAGGCAATGGAGGGACAAGCTGATACGGAAACAGAAAACGAAAGCATGAATCATCAAGCCATTCATGAAAACAACTCCACATCACCCGACTTTAACGCTGCTGCTGAACAGCTGTTGACTCCGAGAATCACACAAGAGTCTATTCTTGATACGGTAAGTTTTCATTTGTAACCTCTTTTTTAAATACCACTAATCTTCTTGAATTTTAGTGGCAACTGTCATTTTTAAACATTAACTTATATCTATCCTTTTTGCAGGGCAACGGACAGATGGAAATAGATTATAACAGTATAATCGAACCCGAAATTTTCATTCTTCCGTCTGATACTCCGAATGACTCTGAGAACATGAACAGAGTGCTGGTAATGCTTTCGGAGATAAAAGATAACCAGGCGAAACTGTTCCAATCAATCGCGAAACTACAGACCTGTGTGGACGCCATTATGGAATGGAATTGTTCAGTTCCAGGCCCTTCACGCTGCACTGACGACTCGTTAATTTTGACACCGGTAAATTCCGTTGAAGAACTTGTCTCTTTAAATGACGCGTTGAAAGAAACCTCCACTTTCGATCGGTATCTGAAAGGAATGGCATTAGTTTGCGGTACCAGTGGACGCAGTAATGGGTTAACGTGTAGTTACAAACTTGTCGATCATTTCATGACTCGCGAGTTCTTGCTAAAATGCTCATGGACCGGAGGATCGCGCAATCCAGTTGAAACAAATGTTTCGCAACCATCCGAAAAAGTGGCCTTGAGATATTTTTCAAATTTCCGACGCCTCTTTTTACGATTGATCACCCAAGCTGACAGTTCCTTCTCTGAATTAGAATGTGACAATTTTTTTAAAAGAATTATCAAGAACAGTAAGGCACGCGCAGATCCTAAACAAAGGGCCTCAACACCGAAGAACAGACCTACAGGATTGAAGTATAAAGTTACCAAAAATATCAACCCGAGTAATGAAAACTCACCTGTGGATAATTCTATCTAGCACAAAGTAATCATTAACTGGTGTGGCCTTGGCAACGTCTGACAATATGACATACATAAGGCATCGCGGCGCGTTTTCTCCTAATACACTTTTCCACAAGAAAGATGTGGCATAATACGATTAATATATTGTTAAGTGTTCCCATGCCTGTTGCAAATTCACTGATTGATGTCTGTCTAAACTTTGATGTTGTATCAAGCATACTATATCAAAAAAAAAAAAAACGTACATCGTATCATGCCATGAAAATTTGTTTGAGATGTTGAATGCGTCGCGGTGCTTTTTTATTTTATTGCGTCGTTGTTATGACCGCACCTATAATATTGACAACGTATACTTATTTTTCCTTTTAGTTTTTGATAAATACCTATCATTGTTTTGATGTTTGATTCGAAAATGCTTACTGCGATACTTTAGAATACAGTAGAATCTGCTTGTATATTTTTTTTTTTCTTTGCAATGTATTAAAAGGAAAATGATATTAACTTTGAATAAAAAATGTTTTTATTTCTGTAAATACATAAAATTAAAGCAAATGAATCATAGGAACGAAAGCATATCTGAAATTATCGTTTAACTCTACACGTACAATTTTGCATTTGATGTCACTTATTTTGAAGGATTGAATTGGTCTTAAAGAGCCATTACTAGAGAAAATATTTATGAAAGAAGATCGTATCGGCTTATCAAAACGATCGTACTTAGATTCGAGGCACTCTCCATACACAAATATTTCGGTATCTTTCTGTACACAATACCTCATTCCTACAACATCATTGCGTTTAGTCAAAAACCACCGATTCACAGGATCATCTATCAAACAAAAGTTGTCTAAAATAATTTTTGAATACACTTCAACAGGTGATTCATCGTTAAAAGTTGTTTTGTAATGTAAGTCTGAAATCTGGTTCTTAAGGATTGGAAAACTATCTGGCATTGTAGATTTATTCACTTTCATCAACTTACTGGACTCACTCATTCGTTTTGCTATTTGCGCTAAAGGTTTATAACCGGATCTTAGTACCCTTTTTATATCGCCTAATTTACTCTCAAATGGGTACGTACTAAAATTTGACAAAACTCCATACTTTCTGACATCGTCTACCAGATGAACCAAGTTATGAACATTACTTGAAATGTAATCTTTTCCATAGATCTTTTTGAATCTCTCTATATATTCTACCAACATTGACTCAGCCAAATCTAACAAATTTTTATATGAGACGGATGAACAAATAACAATTGAACAAAACAAAATTAAGAAGTGTTCATAAACGGATTCACTTAAAAATGGTTTTAAAATTATAAAAGATAGGTAATAAAAAAAGTTTCTAAACTGTGATCCTTTCCAATACCCTAAGCATTCTAGACCTCTAAGAGATCTATGCATTTCTCTGGGTAAACGACAATTTTTTAGTAAACCAGATATATCAGAGATCTGTTTTGCAGTCCATTTAGCTTTAAAATTCCCCAGTTTCCCATCCCTCCAACCAATTAAACACTTTTTCACTATCCCCAAATCTATGAGATGCAGGGAGTCTCCAACGGGAAAATCAGTGATCATATCGATGGGAAGTTGCAATAAAGGCGAATCTATTTTGTGGTGTGATCCATATAGTTTTTCTCGGAATTCAATGTCGGTTCTTTTTCCACTGATTGTTTGAGGGAAAAAGTTGCAATGTGAATTATAAGAATATTCTCCTACGGTCGTACACCTCAAGCAACCATTTTGTGCATTAAAATTGGCAGTACCTAAAATAAATATATTATTATTTTTAGATTATAAAACATTAACAATCAGCACAAACCTTTAATGTAAGATCTTGCAGGTGAATCACATATAAATCCATCAATTTTTATTGTTATCTTGTGGCCATTTACCATAAGTCCTCGCTCCAAAATCGTTCGCATTTCATCCACAAATGGTTTGAGAAATACATCAATGCTCGGCGGCTTTCCTTTCCCGGCATAAATAGCAATAACCAGAGGGTTTATAAATGGCATTTCGTTAATTCTGAACAATATTGGCCAAAGGGAATCTTGCGAACTTTTGAAAATTGGCAAGCCATCTATATTGAACAAAATACTCAGCATAGATGATTCCTTGATGTATTCGGAAATATCTTCAATGCAGTTTTTAAACCCATAATGCCAATACTCGCCACCTGCCATTTCATCTATTGACACTATTTGATCCGTCTTCAGCAGGGTCCGTGGATCACGTGGAACTTGGATTCCAAGGTCGTCACTAATGACAGTAAGAAGAGCCTTCAAAGCTTGGTGTGATATTCCGTAAGAAACTGACCATTTTCGGAGACTTTCACGAAAAGCGTTGAGTTTAGATGACTGAGGCAGATCCGTGGTGTTATTCAAACCAAAAATCGCAGGAGGATCTTTTTCGATATGATTTACACGGTCATCCGGGATCTCTGATACAGATTGTTCTGGCTCCAACACTTCAAATGAATCTCTACAAATTTGATTCGGATATCTTTCGATAGGGGATCCTTTTATATTCATCAAATTCTGCTTAAGTTTGCGCTTAAAATGCCCACTATTTTTAATTTTTCTCCAAGTTGTTGACATGCTGATAATGAATTTAAAGATAGTTCTCAACACGACGAAAACAAGTATTGATTACTGCACTCGCTTTGTTTACATTTTTTTATTTTCGTTTTTTGCTTTTAACAAGTATTTCATAAAAATAAGAACCTGGTTAAAAACATTCAAGTTTTTATAAAGTCTATTTTCTTTATAATGGGTATTTAGGTGCATTTAAACAGAAAAGTTGCATTCAAAAAATTCAAATGGGATTTTATATAATAATTTTTTTAAGTTTTATGAAGGAGTTTTGAAATTGTTTTATAACCTTCTTCAAGAACCTTATAGATACCCAGAAGATTATTTTTTAAACAGTTTTATAGCGAGTTTCATAAATGTTTTGTAGCGCTCTTTTAGAGCATTTATATAATTTTCTTGTTGAAATAAACTTTAAAACCATAACTACTCTATAAATGTTCAATAAAACGTCATCGTTTCTCTACAAAGCCTTTAAGAATTTAAATTGTTACTTGGGTGAGGCTTTTCTCGTCCACTTAACGCTTAGCGGTGTACATCTTTTGAATCAACAAAAAGTTTTACACCCGATTGAATGTTTTTTACATCTGTAAGATAGCATTCTCGTTTGGTACGATGTATTTTTTGAAAAAAACTGCATGAATTTATGGGAAATTGGGGTGATTTAGGCATTACTTGTCAACTTAACGCTAAGCGGTGTAAATCATTCAATTCAGCAATGAATTTTACATCTGTTTTATTCATGTTTGTGAATATTTTGATGCATTGTCATTTGTTAGAATGATTTTTTAAACATATCGCTCGATTTTAGGAGAAATCGGGGTGATTGCGGTTATTCTCGTTAGCTGAGCACTAAGCGGTGTACACCACTCGATTCAGCGACAAATTTTACACTAAATCATTTGATTTTTTTATTTGGTATGTGATTTGTTCGATTGTTACAGCGAAATTTATGCACAAATTAATCAAATCTAGGGGAAGTTGGCGTTTAGCCGTGTCTCTTCATTCTAGCGCAAAAAAGCAACACGATCGACTTGATGAATGAAAAATGATGAAAAATTGTTGAATTAAACTTTGTTTGACTGCATTTTCATGAAAAATTTTTTAAGTTCAGGGGAAAAGATGCAAAATGAGCCACTTTTTCTTAGTAAAAACAAAAACTGAAGTACACCCATCGATTCAGCTGACATTTTTTACATAAATAAGTATGGTTTATATTACTTTTTATAAGCAAGGCAGATTGCTACAATCGGAACTTTACCTTCACACCCTACAAAAATAGGGGAAATTGGGCAAAATGAAGCGTTCGGAGTCATTTTATCAGAAAGCGTAGACCATTCGATTAATCGTGTTTTTTTTACATCAAGAATGGTTGTTTTTCAAGCGAGACGTTTTTGCCTGAATTTGGTACCTTTTTTGGCTCGAAAATCCCCACTGTGCATTGGGAAGCACAGTTTCACTTATTTAGGGGGAGTTTTATTTCTAACATCATTCACTTTATCACTAATTATAAAACTATCTTCAGCACTTCATAAACTTTCAAGAATGATTCCCATTTTTTGAGACATAAAAATTTTTCGCTGACCCAAAATTATCAATTTTTCCATACAAACCTATAAGATCAAATTTACTCATTAAACGTTACTTAAATTTTTTTCAAGAAATAATAGATATATTTTGAAGCAAAACGGAGCTTTTAAGACCTCAGAGATTGAGAATTTCCAAAATGACCCCAAATCGACTTAGTCTAGTGAAACAACTCAGATAAAACTTGTTGGAGGGAGAATAGTATTTATTAGAAATGGCTCTGCTGGCATAAAACAAGGATTATTGGTAATTGGTACCTTACTTAATACTATAAGCTTAATGCTATGTTGAAGGTCAATTGCTCGTTCTGACAGAGGATAGATTATAAAGTAAGGATTTTCACCACTTTTTCACATTTTTTATGGCCACGGTCGCAATTTTTAAACATTTAATACTTGCAACCAGGGTTGAAAACGTTCGTCGCCATGGGATCCATATTCGGGTGACGGGTGTATTTCCTGGGAGGCCCCGTCAAAAACGTGTGACGCTCTGTTACTCAAGTTAGCCGCTCAGTTCATCCAAACGTTGCCAACCTTGAAGTTCTCCCTTTTTACTCTCTCGCTCCGAGAATTTCTTTGGGCCCTAGTAAAACTACTAGAATGAGCGTGGCGACGAACGTATCCAACATCCCAAAATTTAAGCAAAAAATCTGTTTAAAAGAAAACGCGGAGCATAGTTTCGCAAAAGTTTTGAATCGCAATTCAAAGATTACTTGATTTTATTCAGGGAACTTGGATCTGTAAATTGAGTTTTCAAGATCCAAAATTTATACCTACTGTGTTTTTATGAAATTTATTATTGTTCCAATTATGCCAGAATGTATGTTGTATGGGTTCTCCGCCCCCTCTCTTTTACAAAGTAGGGAGGGCTCATGAACTACCAATAATCTTTGCTAGTATCTGGATAACATCACATTCCACATTTGGCTCCATCGGATTGATAAGGTTTCGAGTTATGCCAAATCCAATATGAAAAAAAAATCTTGTTTCTTTTCCGATAAACGACAGCTGGTGTTCCACAGAGTTCCATACTTGGACCTGTGCTCCATGTACAATGAGTTGTTAAAGCTGTTACTACCAGAAGGCGCACAGAAAGTTGGATTTGCAGACGATATCGTGCTTATGATCACCGGCGAAACAATCGAGGAGGTAGAAGACCTTGCTACGGTGTCTATTGAAAAGATTGGCATATGGAAGGAAGGAATCAAGCTTCAGATAATACACCAAAATACCGAAATACTACTCGTGACCGAGAAAAGAGTTGTGTCGCACATGGAGCACGAATTAGCAGCAGAAATACCTCGGAGTAGTGGTCGACAGCCGTTGTGATAGGGCATCGAAAGGCATCGTAACACTGGCCTGGATTATGCCGGATTGTCATTGTCCAAAGGGTAGCAAGAGAAAGCTCCTTGCGAGCGTTGCCCTATCCAGATTACGATACGGAAGAGTGACCTGAAACTGCCCTAGACATGGAGCGCAACATATCCAAATTATGGAGTATATATCCGCTAATAGCCATGCTACTTTGCTGTTCATACAGGACCATCCAATAGATGCAGCTTTTGTCATCGCGGTCATGATTCCCATCGACATCACTCTGGCAGAGGATAATGAATGTTACGTAGCAAGAGCCGTTAGAGGAGTGTGTAAAGCTCAACGAGCAGCAACAATGCTCAAGTGGCAGGAGCAATGGAACACATCGACCAACGCAAAACAGACGCATCACGTGACTTTCAGACTGGGTAAATTGGAAGTATGGACTTGGAAGTCATGGGTGCTTTAAGCAATACCTTCGTCGGTTAAGCTTATCAGCTTGCCATATTGCCCGGAATGCGTAGATACGGAGGAATGGGCAGAACATGCCGCAAGTTTATGTCGAGGCCTAGGCAACTTTTAACCGTGAATGTTGTGAATTTTATGAATGAAATGTCTCGCGACGAACAATCACGACGAAATCTCGCAGACTCCCTTGATATCCTCTTGATGACCCTTGGTGACCTCGAATTGTTGGCTTGCAAATCAATCAGCCACGAGTGCCAAATCCGCTGCAAACGCGAAGAACCATAGGTCGAGCTTACCATGATCCGTCGGCCAAAACGTGCGGGAATCACTATGCCGACTGGTGCCTATTCCCTGAACCCGAAGGTTGCTGAGGCCGATAATCATCGAGCTACACACCGACGGCAACAAGCTGGATTCCGATCCGGACGATCATGTATGGACCATATCACAACGCTACTAATAATATTGGAACAAATCAATGAATTCAAGGACTCTCTGATGATCTGCTTCTGCTGGTGTTCGTTGATTTCGAAAAAGCATTCGACCGACTCAACCCTGAAAACATCTGGGCACTTTCATGCAAAGTCTTGCACTATGGTGTCTTTTCTTATTCAATCCCGGTAACTGCTGGAGTGAGACAAGGATGTATCCTATCACCGATACTTTTTCTCATCGTAATAGATGAAATTTTGACTGGATGGATCGACTGTACAGTGTACACCGAACTGAGGGTTACCGTGGAATCCCTCGACAATAGAGCTGCTGAACGACCTTGAACAGGCTGACGATATTGTTTTGCTCGCCCAAAGACAACAAGATATGCAGAGCAAGCTCGAGGACCTCACCGAACGCTCCAAGGCAGCAAATCTCGTAGTCAATGTCGGTTGAGTGCTTCTAGTATCTTGGTAGCCAGATAACGCCTGATGTGGTACCAGAAAAGACATCGGAACCCGGATCAAGAAGGCCCAATTTGCGTATGCGAGTCTTCGGAATCAGGCGTTAACGCCAGATCTCTCTACGAGCAACAATCCGGATCTTCAACTCAAACGTCAAATCCGTATTGTTGTACGGGTGTGAAACTTAGTGCACATATGCGGTGACGACGCGAAAACTGCAAGTATTTGTGAATCATTGCCTGCGGAGTATCATCCGCGCTGTGTGACCTGGCAATTGAATCTCAAATGAGGAACTACATTGCCGGTGCGAAAAGGTAAGAGCAAGATTTGCAGAGAGCCACTTGAATGGAAAAAGGACATCGAAAGAGAGGCAGACCCATAAACTCGTTGCGCCGTCTAGCCGCCTAAATCCCAACAGTCGACGCGTGGGACCTGGGACCAAGTGAAGGCGCTGGTTGGATCAAAATCAAGATCAGTATCAATATCTGGATTTGCTTCATGATCAGAATAAATACAGGACCACGATCAGGTTCTTGATAAAGATCAAAATGACGATCAGCTTCCGGTTCAGGATCAGGTTATGAATCTGGATCTGGTTAGGATTAAGAGTAAAATGCGATGGGTTAGGATCAGGATCATGAATAATATCAGTATCAGGGTATAGATTAGGATCGTGATAATTAATAGGAATTACAACGTCAGTGATCACAAAACTTAATGTAATTCTTGTGATTCGTAGAATTGGAGGATCCCTTTGCAAGTTGTTTCTGAGAGCTGAGTCGATTTATGCAGCAGTATGAAGGAATCTTGCTTTCTTTTATCAAAAAACAGCTACGAAATTCCGACTGCCTTCTAGCTGACTTAATCCTTCTGGTTTCCGATTTCCGATTGTGCCCAGACCTAAGACCAGAGCTGTTTGATGATCACCATCATCAGCATCGTTCGACTTTGACTGTTTTGGACAACCTGGCCTGGCCGGGACACAAAAGAACAACAAACCTATACAGTTCCAGCGTGACCGAAAAGCTCTCAATCGCTCCATGCCATGCGTTCACAACACGATTGACGATTATCGAATTAACCGAAAAGCGTGGCACAGAGATAGAGAGACTAAAGGCAGAAACAGCAGCAGCAATCAATCGTTCGTTCATTCGTTCGTCCGTTGATGTTGTGCCCAATCAAAAATCGAAGAACGTCTCTTCTATTCTTTTCGATTTGAACGTCGTTTTTTTCTTCTACTAACCTTTTGATTTCGGGAACAATCTTTTTCTTTTCCGAGCTACCTCCATTACTAACTTGGACGACGCACGGTGATAGAAAGTTTCCCCTCAATAAGATCCTCCGATCCGAACTAGCCTGACTTTACTTGATCGGTCGGGACAAATGTGAAAAGACCGACCAATCATCTGTCATTTATCATTCGGTCGTTTGTCATGGTTCGGCCGGATTTGGTCGAGAAGTCGATTTGAATTCGGACAATGAAGTTGGAGCAGAAAATGGAGTCTCGATAGTTCGCGTTGATACATAAAAAGCGCTTACAATTCTTTGATTTCGAACAGCAGCAGCATCATGTGTATTCAAAATGGACAAAGCTTCTTCAAAGTCGAAGTTCGGTCTCCAGCTACGCTGATACCGATGAATTGAGCAGCAAAATTGTAAAAAAATCTTTGTAAATGACGAAAGTTGATGCCATGCATGATGCTCTGCTTCAAAACAATTGATGTTGATTAAAAGAAGTGTCATTTAACAGAAAGTCAGAAAGTCAGAAAGTCAGAAAGTCAGAAAGTCAGAAAGTCAGAAAGTCAGAAAGTCAGAAAGTCAGAAAGTCAGAAAGTCAGAAAGTCAGAAAGTCAGAAAGTCAGAAAGTCAGAAAGTCAGAAAGTCAGAAAGTCAGAAAGTCAGAAAGTCAGAAAGTCAGAAAGTCAGAAAGTCAAAAAGTAGGAAAGTCAGAAAGTCAGAAAGTCAGAATGTCAGAAAGTCAGAAAATAAGAAAGTCATTTTTGTCATTTTTATCATTTTTGTCATTTTTATCATTTTTGTCATTTTTGTCATTTTTGTCATTTTTGTCATTTTTGTCATTTTTGTCATTTTTGTCATTTTTGTTATTTTTGTTATTTTTGTCATTTTTGTCATTTTTGTCATTTTTGTCATTTTTGTCATTTTTGTCATTTTTGTCATTTTTGTCATTTTTGTCATTTTTGTCATTTTTGTCAATTTTGTCATTTTTGTCATTTTTGTCATTTTTGTCATTTTTGTCATTTTTGTCATTTTTGTCATTTTTGTCATTTTTGTCATTTTTGTCATTTTTGTCATTTTTGTCATTTTTGTCATTTTTGTCATTTTTGTCATTTTTGTCATTTTTGTCATTTTTGTCATTTTTGTCATTTTTGTCATTTTTGTCATTTTTGTCATTTTTGTCATTTTTGTCATTTTTGTCATTTTTGTCATTTTTGTCATTTTTGTCATTTTTGTCATTTTTGTCATTTTTGTCATTTTTGTCATTTTTGTCATTTTTGTCATTTTTGTCATTTTTGTCATTTTTGTCATTTTTGTCATTTTTGTCATTTTTGTCATTTTTGTCATTTTTGTCATTTTTGTCATTTTTGTCATTTTTGTCATTTTTGTCATTTTTGTCATTTTTGTCATTTTTGTCATTTTTGTCATTTTTGTCATTTTTGTCATTTTTGTCATTTTTGTCATTTTTGTCATTTTTGTCATTTTTGTCATTTTTGTCATTTTTGTCATTTTTGTCATTTTTGTCATTTTTGTCATTTTTGTCATTTTTGTCATTTTTGTCATTTTTGTCATTTTTGTCATTTTTGTCATTTATGTCATTTTTGTCATTTTTGTCATTTTTGTCATTTTTGTCATTTTTGTCATTTTTGTCATTTTTGTCATTTTTGTCATTTTTGTCATTTTTGTCATTTTTGTCATTTTGGTCATTTTTGTCATTTTTGTCATTTTTGTCATTTTTGTCATTTTTGTCATTTTTGTCATTTTTGTCATTTTTGTCATTTTTGTCATTTTTGTCATTTTTGTCATTTTTGTCATTTTTGTCATTTTTGTCATTTTTGTCATTTTTGTCATTTTTGTCATTTTTGTCATTTTTGTCATTTTTGTCATTTTTGTCATTTTTGTCATTTTTGTCATTTTTGTCATTTTTGTCATTTTTGTCATTTTTGTCATTTTTGTCATTTTTGTCATTTTTGTCATTTTTGTCATTTTTGTCATTTTTGTCATTTTTGTCATTTTTGTCATTTTTGTCATTTTTGTCATTTTTGTCATTTTTGTCATTTTTGTCATTTTTGTCATTTTTGTCATTTTTGTCATTTTTGTCATTTTTGTCATTTTTGTCATTTTTGTCATTTTTGTCATTTTTGTCATTTTTGTCATTTTTGTCATTTTTGTCATTTTTGTCATTTTTGTCATTTTTGTCATTTTTGTCATTTTTGTCATTTTTGTCATTTTTGTCATTTTTGTCATTTTTGTCATTTTTGTCAATTTTAAACGGTTTTTTTGAGCTCCGATAGTTTGCATGCCGTGATTGGAGTTCTTTCTGATCTGTGGGTGTAAATACCTTTTTTTAAAGTAAACTTTCTCTATAACATCGAAGTAGCCTACATCTGGATCACAACAGTTTCAAAATCCCTTGTTCCTCCTATCAATGTCTCACTACCGAACAACTTACCATTCGGATTTCAGCACTCCACCTGCAGATGTTTTCGACGATCAAGATCAACCTAGACATGGAAGCCATCGTTACGCGGAACCCTGCAGCCAGTGTCACCGAATTTGCAGGTGCGTCCGAACGGGTAGAAACGTATCACAAATCGAACCACCATCGCGTCGATCTTCTTGCTGCAGCACCAATTCTCGGATCCGCTCGATCCGACAGCTGGATTACACCAGTCCACCAAGTTCTTCAGTGGCTCGACGTGACTGCCATTGCCGATGCAAGTGTTGCAACGCCCCCAAACAGAAACATTCGGTGGACCGACTTTCGCCAACACTTATGAGAAGACCACGAGCAGATTCCTATCAAAACTTTCACGGATTGAGCCATGACAGTTTCAAACGTTTAAGTGCTGATGTATGCCGCTGTCAGAGACCGAAGCGAGTTTCCAATGCGGAGTCTCAGTGCATCAGCTGCATGTTGAGAAGCGAAGATCCGATTAAACGTCATCGTATGGATAGACCCATTTCCAGGTTGAGCTTGTGTCGTTCTTACGATAACAACGAGCCAACCTGTACACCAAACCGATCTACAAGTAGGCTACGATTTAGTGACCAGACAAGCGTGACAAGCGAAACAAATCAACAAACTGCTGTAGAAGAAGCTGCAACCCAAGAAGATGTACACGAAAAAGTTTAACCGTTACGATGAGCTGCTAAATTCCACGTATTTTATGTCCTTCGGGCAGGGGAATAAATCAGTAAGTTAACATTCAATGTGTTTTACAACAAAATGTTTCAGTTAAAGGTGATTTTTTCAGAAATCTGTTTCGCTCGAACATCGAGACCTCTACATCCGAGCTATGACAACAACATTTCGCATGGCTCATCATCCGTTTGAGAACAAGACTTGTCCCCGGAAGCAGCTGCCCTGTGAAGTTCCAGTTGAAATTTGTTGTACTTGTCCTGTTTAGTTACAAGAATTTCCAGAAACGTCAGGAACCAAGAAATGGATAAAAATGCAACTTTAAAACGACATCCAGTCAAGAAGAATTATTAAACTGTTTTACTGGAGAAACCCCCTTTTGGAATGATCAAACTGAACCGTCTAAAAACCAGTTCAAATGTAAAAATTTCGAAATAAATGAAACAGCGGAACATTTTATAACCTTTCAAAATCTTGAAAAAATTGTCGATAGAGATGAAACTGAGTTCCGGTGTTATGTCTGGGAACTTTTGATGAGCTCCAACTTTATTCGTGTCTTTGAACACGTCCCGCATGATTTGTTGCAACGACAATCATCCCAACGATAATCTTGCTAGAGATTAAGCCACAAGTTCTCATCTCAAGCTCTGTCTGGCGCTGCTTACCCTTTGAAATTATGGGCATAAGACGACTCACGAGTCATTTTACTCGAGTGAGCCATTTTGTACAGTAGTCGAGTCGAGTCGAATTTCAGTCGAGTAGCTCGACTGAGTCGACTGCTTGAAGGTTCGTGACTCAGCTGTTTCACTAGACTACCGTTATACGACATTCCGCTCGACTCGACAGTGTCTGGAGTCGAGTCGAGTTACTCGACTCGTCTTATGTAATAGGGCCCTATATCATTTGAAGAATTCCTATGTTGAATCTGCTCTGTTTTTGAACCACTAGACCGAATTGCATGAGATCTTGAAACAATCACCCTTATTCTTGTTTACGGCGTATCTGTCGTTCGTTCGAACGGATACTTTCGATCGAATTCGAAAAAGCTATTCTTGTTTTCGTTCGAATGCGATACGTTCGATTTTGGTGTTACCAGATCAAATTCGAAATTTTTGAGCAGCAAGCTACGTCAAAATGACATTCGTTGTCATTTGTTTTCCGAGTTTTCGGGTCGTGAAAAGTTTATACGTCGGTCAGAGGCGGAAAACAATTGAAAAAAAAATGGGTTTAGGTCGTGTGCTGAGGACCATGCAACTGGAAAGCAGGCTTAAGTGTTAAAATCAGCAGCTGGGATACTGATTCCAGCAGCGGATCTGGGCCGGCAACATTCGAATCTTCAGGTCCGGTCCTACATCGAATCGGTATATGATGGTCCACTAAGGAGGTGATGGTTTCGGGACGGAATAAGCTTTTCCCAACGCCTTTCGGTGGTTATGATGAACAAGCTAACACTTCCGCTGCCGGTGCTCCCCGCCGCTCGCTCTTGGTCGCCATGAGAAAGCAAACAAATTTGCTAATTTTGCTTGAAAATTTTGTATAAAAATCTCATTTATTCATTTTTACAAAATAATAGGTTAAATAAAAATTCCAGTCAAAACATAGGAACATTCTTTATTATTTTTTATCAAGTATCATTTCCTGAATCGTCCAACTTCATAAACTGTTTTATTTGAACGTCCAAGATTCGCAACATAAAACTTGCGCTTGTTAACGTAGAATAGAAATTTTTTTCGTCTTCAAAGTTTTGTTATTTTACAGCAAACAATTCCGTAGCAATATTGTTATTTTAAACCACTTTTGAAATCCACAATCGATATTGAACTCCACTAATTGCTTTAAACGATCGTGGTTCGCAGCTTCAGACTTGCGTATGATAGTCCATAGAAAATAATACGTTCGATCGAAAACGGGAATGCACTGTTTCGTTCGTACGAACGATGTTCGAAAGATCGAACTGTTCTCATTCGTTCGAACGAAAACGAGAATACAAAATTGCAAAACTTTCGAACGAATGCCATTCGATCGAAAACGAGAATAAGGGTGAATGTCTTGAACCGTGGTTTAGACTAACTTCATACATCCAAATTGAGTAAGAATCACCAGTGGTTGAATTTTCGGCTGACTTTCTTTGGTGAGTTGGTCCGAATACTGTACTGCTGTCTGGTTTTCTTGATGACTTCATGAGCGTTCCCTCATACTTGTACTGGAAATGAACATTCTCATCGGTTGTAGAGTGAACCACTTCCTTTTTAGATCTACATGAATTTCTTAGAGGTTCTCAAGGTTCATCACATGAAACTTAGGCACTGAAAGGAATCCTTCTTCTGGGGCCAAGCTAGCATTAATTCAGAGTTATATATGAGGATATAGTGTTGATTAAGGGCTGTGTTTTAGTACTTATGGTTACTTGGGTACATCCTGGCCTCACTCCAGCAGTTACCGGGATTGGTTCAGACAAGAAACCGTCGTGCAAGACCTTGCACGAAAGTGCCTCGTACTGTGCTTTGATGAGATGGACTAGTTTCTCTGGGACTCCTCTTCGTCTATGAGCAGCCCAGATGTTTTCGTGATTGAGTCGGTCGAATGCTTTTTCGAAATCAACACCAGCCGAAGAGAGTCCTGGAATTCGTTGATTTGTTCCAGAATCATTCGTAGAGTGGTGATGTAGTCCACGCATGATCGTCCGAACCGGAAACCAGCTTCTTGCCGTCGGAGTGTAGCGTCGTTTTTCTCCTGGATCCTGTTCAGGATTACTTTGCAGAGTATTTTGTGGGTTGTACAGGTCAACGTTATGCCTCGCCAGTTACCGCATTCTGTCAAGTCTACTTTCTTCGGAACCTTTACGAGGATACCTTGCATCCAGTGTGCTGACAAGGCAGGGTTGGATTTGTTGGATTTAATATTTTTGATTGCTGCTTCTATTTCAGCCAGCGAGGGCGCTTCCGATTTGACGCCATTGATGCGACTTACTGTTGGCGCTTCGAGCTGCAGGTTCTGTTGGCCATCGCCCACTCCAAAGTTTGTGCTGATCCGTTCGATCGGTCAATAACTGACCTGCTCGGTCGTTTAGCGGCATTCTAGCATTACTCCTTGCACCACTAAGGCGGCGAGAAATGTCATTAAATTATCGGATATCTCCATTGCCGGCAGCTCTTTCTCTCTCTTCGGCTAAGGAGTTAGTCCAGGCTCTCTTGTGAAGTGTTACCGGTTGAGCGTCATGCCCTACACCTATGTGGTTTATCTATAGGTGCGGACAAGACTACCGTTGCACGAGTGTGAGAATCAGTTTTTTCAATGTTTTGATTGCTACGTCACAATCGTTCAAAGGCGTTTCGACGTCGGAGTCGCCTTGCGACGGCAGTTTTCGTACGTACACCATACCATCGAGCTCGAGCATCGAGTGGAAGTTATAATCAGAATATGCTCAAAATCGAATCACATGTTCGGTATCCTTCCTTTCAATAGCGATTAAATAATTTTCAATATTTGAAAATATCTAACACATTTTGTACTGTTTGTACATTACGAAATTAGTTCGAATTTCCGAGATACTGGCACTATACTCTAAATCAAACTATTAGATCTTCAAACTGAACCTTAATACTACATGTGGAATCTTGATTTGAGTTACAAATCTGATATGAAAAACCTGATATATGCAATTTTAAAGCTAAGCTCTTAATCGAAATCTGATCATAATTTTTGCAACTATATCGGCGTAATTTTTATAAATCAACTTTTTTATAAATTCACCATAAAATTAAAATCTGATTTTTGAGAAGCTGTTTATGAAAATGATAAAAAAAGGTTTTGTTTTCTGTAACTGAAAAAATACCAATGGTTCCGAACAGTATTCGCTAAAATTCCTCAATAAATTCTCCTCAGCCAGCTTTTTCTACAAGGACTTTTTACCTACCGCTGCTGTTGGTTGCGACTTCATGAAAGGAACGAATTCTTTTGCAGCTGAATCCATCAAACTACTTCGAGAACCCGAAGAATGAATTTGACATCTAAAATCATCGAGATTATTTTTGCATTCACAACACGACGGCATCTCGAAAATTTAGTAACATTCTATCCTGGTAACGTCAATAACAAACATTCCGGGACGTTGCTACGGTTTCATTGATGCGTTGAATGTTTGCCACCGCGACGGCGTCGTGTTACGTCACAATCGTTCATAAACAACTGTATGGATACAACGAACTAACACTAAAGTTTTTAGTTGACCGCACCTATAGATAAACCACATAGGCCCTACACCACCAAATCAAGAACACTCAGGAAAAGCGAAGGTGGGTTCGAACTTTTTATTTCTGGGAATTTAACATTTTGATGTCATTTTTCCCTATTTGCACTCTTAAATTTCGGACAGGAGTTTTGTGGTTTTCTAGGAAGTTTAATAGTTTTTCCTCTTCGTCTGGGCAATTTGAGAGTATCTGCCGTAAGCTGCTGGCTAGTCGGCAAGCTACTCTGTGTACATCATACGTTGAGCAGTCGACCAATATGTGTTTCACAGAAGCTACGCAACAGCATGAAGGGCAAAGGGGGTTCTTCTCTATCCAAAAGATTAGGGCGCGTTAGGGCATTCCTTTCTCTGGTTTTTTTTTTTAGGTCGATCCATTTGCGGGGGCAGTTTTTCACTTCCCTGAGTTTGGCTGTTTGGTTTGCTGACCAGTCTTTCTCCCAGGCGAGAGAGGTTTTGTTAGAGGTGTCACGGTAAGCGTCCTGTTGCGGGATGGGTACAGATGGTGGGGTTAGGTTGGCATCTATAGAAGCCAGGCTGTCGGCAGATTCGTTGCCGGGTATGCCGGCGTGACCAGGAATCCAAACCAAGGTGGCTCCTTTCGTTGAGACATCTTGAGATATGGAAGATATCTAGGGGTGTTTTGTGCTGCCCTTGGCGACTGCTTTTAGCACACTTGCTGAGTCGGAAAAGATGGTTGTAGAGTTTGGTTGATTTGGAATTTTTTGAAGGGCATCCAACAGAGCGTATGCTTCGGCGCTAAAGACGGAGCACAGAGATGGTAGAGCAAGGCTACGCTTGTTGAGAGGATCCTCAATGCCACAGCCGACTTGACCGTCAATGGTTTTTTAGCCGTCGGTGTGTATATGAGTCGTTATCCTGTATTTTCTGTCAACTAGTTCGTAGAAAAGATGTAGTACCTGGGGGGAGTTGACCGGCTTTGATTTTGTGGAACAGGGAGGAGTCAATGGGTGGTGTTTTTTCGGTCCAGTATCGAAACGGAGGTTTTCTTCTAGAAAAAAACAGATGGGAGGGTGCAGTTAATGAGATTTTGGTGTATAGTGTGCGAGTAACTAGGGGTAAGAGTCAGTGTTGCCTCCAATGGCAAGCCAACGGACTGATTTAGAGGTAAGGTGCTTGGCAACCAGATAGTTGAAAGGAAGTTGGCCGTATTCGGCCATGATCGATACGATAGGGCTTGTGACAAACGCGGAACCAACTGTTCGGATGCATCCGTTGTATAAAGGTTCAAGTTTGTGGTAGAGCCGAGGGCCGGATCTTCTGATGAAACCTAGTCCATTCAGCGCTGATGGGAGTAACCATCCATGAACAAATTTGATATGGGAGTCTCGATTTGCGGTGGGTGTGAACGCACACCACCTTAAGCTAAGCTGGTACCTGAAAGTAGGCAAGCGACAGTGTTCGGCACAAAAGCGCTAATCCGCTAACCGCTAGTTAGTCCGATAACTTTTCGTTAGCGGTTTAATTTTGCCGCTAAGTTTTGATTAATGTAGCGAATTAAATAGTTCCGCCTTTTTTGGGTTCCGCTAATTAAAGACCGCTACTTCCCATATGTTTTTATTAATCTCTCGAATTATTAGTGTTTAAATAGAAATTGTATAAATGTTCGGGTTTGACAATGTTCCTGCAAGTTTGAAAATAGGGAAAACAGGGTAAAGATTTTTCATGAGGATTATGTAAAATAAGGCTGGAACAAATATCAATTTCTTCTTTTGTCACCCCCCCCCCCTCCCCCCCCCCTTCGAAATTTCCAGAAACCCGAAGGGGGGAAAAAATAAAGTTTGAAGTATTTTATGTTAATTTCGACAAAAAATTCGAATATCCGCAAGATTACAAGACCAAAATACAAATTTTGGAAGATGGGAGTTTTTCCACCTTTTCTAATCTTGATTTTATTGAATTATTCGATAGTAAAAGTACTTGATTTATAGGTTTTATGCAATGATGGAGTAAGCAATTTGGTTGCATACAAGCTTTCGTGCGATTTATTCCAATTTATTTGTTTTTCGAATTATTTTTTATTGTCCCCCCCCCCTTGCGATGTTCCAACTCCGAGTGACAAAAGAAGGATTTAAAATGTGTTCCGGCCTAATGCAAATAAAAAAATAAAATGGAATGATTGCACGAAAGATTGTTAGCAACGAAATAGCATACTATTTACTTTGCACAAAACCGATAAATGGAGTAAATTTTAAACCAATAAAAATGGGATATAACTCCGATCTTCACATTCTATTATCTTACTCTTGTAATTGTTCGAAAATTCGATTTTTTTTATTTGTAGAACCCAGAGAGGTGATAAAATTCCCATCTTCGACAGTTTTGGTATTTTGCATATATAATTGTATGAAAATTCGATAAATTTATCGAATTTCAAATAAAATACTTGAACCTTTATTTATTCCCCCTTAGGGAATTGCAAAAATCGATGAATAAACGGGCATGACAAAAGAAGAATTTGATATTTGTTCCGGCTTAAATGTTAGTCAACAGTTAGCGATTAGCGATTAGCGCTTTACGCTTAAAGCGATAATTTTTTCGGAACATTTAGCGTATTTGATAAGCGATCGCTAACTTTGAATGAGTTAGCGATTTAATTAGCGGCGCTAATTTTTCAGTTAGCGATGCCGAACACTGGCAAGCGACAAATATTCGAGCTCGAAGGAATAACGTCCACCAAATCTAGTTGGTGTAGTTTAATTGTTAAATGTTTTTTTTGTATTTAGTATGTTTATTTTTAGTCGCTTCTAGGAAAATAGATTACGTAGTTATACAAATTCACTCTAACACTCTTGGAAAGTTAACAGCTAAGGGACTCCCAACGGTCAACTTGGAAGGAGAAAACAGTTTGACACAATACAACATTAAAAGACTTTACAAATCAAGGAACAGTAAAAAAGGCTTTTTCATTGGAAAATGTTGGTCATGAATGATTATTGAACGGAAAAGGATTAAAAAAGAAAAAAGATAGGGGTCTGCAGGAAAAAGAAGTCTAAGGCTAAGTCTTTCCACTCTGAAACGCCAACCTGATAAGTCCTTACATATCTTATAAGGCAGTGTCTAGCAAAGTGGCAAAAGTGCGATATAAGTAACTTCCGGTGTCCACATCTAACACTTAGGATAGTTAACAGTGGAATAATAAAAGTTTTGCTTTGAATTAGAGAAAATCAGGTATTTTTCCATAAAAACTAGACCCCGATAATTGGTAAACCTACATGTTTGTCCTAGGACCCATTATTTTAACCTGCTGAATAAGGTTAGGCCAGGAGGTATAAAGGTACCTGACCATCACTAAGGGCGGTACCAACTATTGGTTGGTCCGTCAAATCCAGCCAGTGAAAAGCCACCTAGCCAAACATTACTCCAGCTAACCGTAGGTGCAATCCACCGAAGGTTGAACCAAGTCGATTCAGTCTATCACGAGTTCCGTCATCCACCTATGAGTCCGTCTATCCGTTCAACCAACTACCCACTTCAGCCAATACCAGTCATCGTCGAAGCATCGTTCCGTCATCAGCCGGCCTACACTTCACACTTCACGACACGAGGTTTGTAACAATGCAATTCTTAAACTAAATAACCGGTGTTTTACTGCTATCCAGTGGAAGTCCTTGGCTGGCCCAAGACCGCCCTCGAAGGCCTCCGTTGCCGTCGAGAGCCAGTCAAGTATTTTCCCTTATTACGATTTTACCACAGACAAAATTTTACTATGAATCGCCGTGAACATTAATGCAATAGAATTTAATGTTTACTGCGAAAAAAAAATTGAACCATATACAACTTTATGTGAAAAAAGTAGGCTGCTGCTGTGGGTGGCGGTTGTGTTTTTTTTGCTGCTGGAAAAAAATTATTTTTAAACTGTTTTTTCTGTGTGTTGAAGAAATTGTTCAGAAGTTTGATGCTTTGATTTGTTGTTTGGTTGATGTTTCGAGGTGAACAAGCCTAGTTTATTGCCAAAATTGGTGGATAATGTCTAGTGACCGCTGCGACAGCTGAATCAGGTGCCAGAGCTGATTGGAAATTACGAAGAAGCTTGTAACTAGAGCATCGAGCATCTACACATAACGACCGATGAATCGTACTAAAAGCTCAAGCGATGTACTCGGTAAAAAAATTTGCATGAGGTACAAAGTGAACAGTGGCCAGGAATCGCCGGTTCAAAAATGTTCGCAATTGTAATACAAAATTAATAAACTGAAGGAAAAGATCATCTTCCTAGGCCTGTCTGGATAAGCGTCAACCCAAGAAGTTTCTGGTGAGATCAACCCATTTTTTTTTTTTTTGTTTTTATTTCTGATTTAAACTGAACATTTTAAACATAATCATTTTATAAACTAACCCTATATAATCAAAAGAAGCGTTTGGTAGGGATCTCCACGCTTCATCTCCCCCTTGTTCCTGTATCTTTTGCGTTTTCATCACATGGTTGGCCTGGCCGTAGTAGTATCTGCAATGCATGTTCTATGTATCAGATACTATGTTGAAAAGAAAAGTGAGGAACGCAAGTTTTTCATATTCCAGGATGCATACAAGTTTTGGCCATGTTGGTGTTAGAAGAAGAAGAAGAAGAAGAAGAACCATATACAACTTTATGTGTCTCTTTTCCCTCAGTCTAGAACTCACAACGTTCCGATCCCTGTCCTTCGATACTTCCTCGGCGCCATTTCGTGTTGATACAAACAAGCAAATTTGTTCGTGTACGGTTGGTAGTTCTGTTTAAAAATCAGCTGATCGTATAAAATACCACTGTCTGCATCATTTCGGACTCCAAATCTATTTATTGATGCCGTTTTTTGAAATACAACTTTAACCTATCTAATAGACGATTCTATAACAATCAATAATTGTATTTAGCGCTGTGTGATCTTAGCTAGCTATTTACTGCACTGTTAAACAATTCGACAATCCGCAGATTGTTTAAATACCATTATACGATGTTCTTACAATTATTGTACGACCTTTCATGGGAATAATATGTCATCATAGATCGCAAGCATGAAATATTGCTTAATTGTACAGTGGGATATAATATTGAGCTTTACACAATTCTACTGCAATTCAAAACAACTTTAGTGATCTTTCTATAGGATTAACAAAATATTATTGTATATAATGAACTATACAAACCATAAACGATAAAATATAAATTGGTTTAGCTACAACATGATGTTTTTAAAATTCCAATCTAAACTGGATGCTTATACAATCTACAATGAACACTTCTTTACGATTTCTGGTTATCTGGAATCGTGTGTCACCGAACCGGATTTTTTTAAGCGTCGCCTGTGTTTTTGCAAACGCCGACTGTATGTGCCACTTTTTTCATTTTAATGATTTTTTTCTTAATTAAAACTGCCATAATTTTTGCAACAAAATTCGTCAAGGATTTCTAATTTTTGCAATTGTTGACATAAGATGATTACGATATTACTAAGCATAGGAATTGCATTATTAACAATTATCTACCGGTTAAGTGTATCTCAATAAGCAACTTTGAATGACATGTATGAACAGATTGTTTATATTCCATTATACAATTTTCTCACAATTACTGTACGACCTTTCATGGAAATAATATGTCATCATACATCGCAAGCATGAAAGATTGCTTAATTGAACAGTTGGATTAAATATTGAGCTTACACAATTCTACTGCGATTCAAAACAACTTTATTGATCTTTCTATACGATTAATAAAATGTTATCGTATATAATGAACTATACAAACCATAAACGATAAAATATAACTTGGTTTAGCTACAACAAGATGTTTATACAATTCCACTTTAAACTGGATGCTTATACAATCTACAATGTACACTGCTTTACGATTTCTGGTTATCTGGGTATAAACGAAGACAAAAATCAAACGATGAATGATTTCTTCCGAAGCGAGTTTACGCACCCCTGCTCTTCAGCTTTGTCAGATCTACGGATTTTAAGAATTTCTACAGAGCAACGGAACGATGCTCAAAATTTACGGACTTTTAGCATTTCCTACGGATTTTTTACGGATTATTGAAAAAATAACGGGATATTGCGGATAATTGAAAATTCCACCAGACGACCAAAAAAAAAAGTTGCATTTTTCCAAAATCAGGACATATTTTTATTTTCGCCAAACCTACGGACTTGAGCGGTTTGCAATCTGGTAACGCTGCTGTTTTTGTCTCGTCTACATATCGTATAGCGGGCGGCTGCTTTGGCTGACCCGGCGCATGCCTGCTCAATTCCGAATTGCGTTTTTCTCCGATCATCGACCATTTTCCAAGTTTGATCCGATATCCATTATTTTGTTCTTAGTACGTTGTTTTACAGGTCGAAAAAAATTACTTGTCGTCAAATTTGGAATAATTTGAACGAACTAACAGAACGGAACGAGTCAAGAAGCGAATCAATCAAACTAGAACTGAATGGAACGATAACAGAAGAAGGAAAAACAGTTGCAAACGCTTTCAACGAGTATTTTTGTAACATTGGATCTCAACTAGCGACTACAATTCCAAGAAGTGCTCTGATCAATGGCACTCCATCTTTCGGCAATCGTGATAGTATTTACTTGCAGCCAGCAACCGAACAAGAAACTCATATTGATAAACAGTTTGGATTCTTCAAAAAGCTCGGAACCAGATGGTATTTCGGCCCCATTTGTCAAAACTTATCACAATATTTTAGCCCCATTGATCTTAGACTATAATTTTTCAGTGCACGTTTGCTCTCGTCCCTTTCTTGTGAGCAAATTTGGCGACTTTGTTGGTCCCGACGGCAACGGCCCTATTTTGCTCACCCATATACTAACCCCCGGTGCGGTATCAGAGTGATGGTGGCAAGTTAGCATTTTCACTTTGCTTCCGATTGCTGCGGATACTCGAATGGTCGAATATGAGTTGGTTTTCAGATCAAAGCTACCGATATGTTTTGACTTTTTTTCTTCTAGAAAATGTGTTTGTGATTGTTTCAGAAAATTATAAAAACACCAAATTTTATATACTCAAAACCGAATGTCTCGTTTCACGTCGACCTACGCAGCAGCTTACCCGGCCCCGGATTGTGGAGAGCGCGAGGACAATGATCGGAGCAACATGGTTAGCCTCCAGGATGAAGGCGTTTGCAAGAAGTGTAAACGCAAGGTAGCCAAGAGTTGCTGCCCAAACCCTTCCTGTTGCTCTAAGTGGAGGGAACCTGCGCCGAAACCACATCCGGAAGTGCCTTGTCAGGACGTCCAGTGTGGCTGCTCTCTTTGCTCTCAAAAGCAGTGCAATGCAATGCCGATTAATATTCCGTGCGGCGTACCAATGTCACCAGGGCAGTTTCCTATTCAGTATCAGCCGATGATGTTTCCTCAGATGATGCCGCAACCAATCTTCCAGATGCCTCCAACATCCCCGACAGTTTTTTCCAACTCTTGTAGCAGTTGCTCGTCGGGTGATGAATGTTGCTCCGAATGTTCGCAGAAACCAAGGAAAGATCCCTGCTGTAATCTTCATCGGGTGAGGGCAGAGCAAGCGCGACTTCATGATTACAAATGCTACGAGCCCAAGTGCCAGTGCAAGAGGCAATCTTGTTCTACGTCCTGTGAGCCCATCGAGTGCAACTGTTGCCGGGTAAGGAACGACGATCCGGAAGTTCGACATGGCATGAAAATGCATTTCGAAACAATCGATGAACATCATGAACGTAGATTTTAAAGAGCAACGTTTTATCACGAAAGTAGGCGATGATTGATCGAAACTGACAGTTGAGTCTGTAAATATTTCAGCACCATTTTGAAACATGAACCGTCCAAATCTCAAGTGTTGCGAATCGGAAGGAACGTTTGGAGCGCCTTCTACCGGAAATAAAGCGGTTTGTAACAATATTTTTTTCCTTTATTGAATTCTAACTTTTTGGAACCTCACTTTTTCAGAAGCCAGAACTCCCGGAACACCGCAAACGCTATCAGCAGCAGATGGAAACGACCTTGCCCACGGTTCACAACATCTTTGTCAACCGAACTTGCCCCAAGCGACCGGTGGATGTTTTGACACCGATGTTCGATTACGGAGAGAACACCGGAAGAAAGGTACAGGTCATTCAACCCAACGGGCAACCTCCTCGCTGCCGATGTGGATGTAAATTACCGTGAAACAAATTTGAAAAAAAAAACTCCTACAAAACATGGAATAAAGCCGCTCCAAACGTTAATTTTCTGGTTTTGATTATCTGGAGTTACAATAAAATATCCATTTGAGGAATTTTCAAATATTCGAAAACAATTCAATTAATTTAAGTACCGCAGATAAAAATAAGTACCTACTCCAGAATTATTCAAAATATATTTAAAAAAAAAACAGATATTTTTACAGTTGAATTATTTCCTTTCATTCATTTTTTAGGACCATATTACAAAAAAAACCTCAGCACATATTCACAACATTAACGTTATCCGGTTGCTTCTACCTCCTTCTGTCACTAATAAAGGGGGCGTACATACTGAAGACGTTCCATAACTCAATCTCCAACAGCCTGACATCGTCAGTGAGTGAACCCTTCTTAAAGTGCTGAACTGAATTCAGCTGATTTGGAACCACCCCGTTTTGCCTGTTATTGCAGAAGGTAGCATCCAATAGCTGGTGTTGAAATTCAAGGAACCTAAAAGCTCTTTCAGAACGCGAACCCGAACCTTCATCTTCTTGCTGGGAGGTGCTACATATAGGTATCTATACCGTTTCTAATGTATCATGTGTCCTTAACGCTGCCGTCGTCGTCATCAGCAAGCAACGCTGTTCGAAAACCGACGGATGCCTTCCACATCTTCTCGACCGGATTCCTCCAAACATTTTTCAGAACAACCGAAATGGGTTGAAATAAACTCCAAATGCAATTTAAACTCAACTTCAGCTTAAACCAGAAGCTGCTGCTATCTATGAGGAAATGGAGGGGTTTGAGACGAAAACACGAAGCTGCCGGAGTAATTTTGAACGTAAAGGGACCAAGAAGATAAACTGAATCCAACCTTTCGTCGTCGGTCGCTAGACGATGCATTGCCATACAGATTTGCTATCGAGGACGCCCTTCGGATCTGGCGTCGTCGTCCTCGAACAAGTGCTCAGCACATACACCCACACGAAATTAATTACAGCCAGATTTTCACCCAGCATACCCTTTGGGGGATAAACACCCCCTCAACAACTGCTCTGCTCTGAAGCTAGAACTCACATGATGGGAAGATACTTACTAAATTCCATTCTAGACGCGTGTGTCTACCTCCTCGTACACGTAACTTATCAATAAACCCCAAATCAATAATTAATTTATAATTCGATATAATATTTCCTTCCTACAGCATTACGATGCAATGCGGAAATCGCTGCTAGGCCACTGCATGTTAGTATCGGTATTTTTCCACTCTGTAATCTTTCCTGTTATGCAAGTGGAGAGGTAGAAAGACAATATAAATTATTTGTTTAGGATTTCTGCGAGAGAAATTGTTACTAATTCTAAATCTTTCTATACAACAAGTTTTCAACCTTCACCATGAAGAAATTTCTTCACGATCATGATATGATTGAATTAAGTTTTACAATATGTACAATTGGTCTAGATAAAACCACACCCATAGAAGAGATTGCAAACATCCAACCGATGCCTATTTTACAAATTTCTGTGCCGAAAATGCGCTGAAAAGTATATCGTACCATAGATGATATGATTGGAAAAGCACTATCGGCATAAAGACTCGAGCTTCCAAGCAAAATGATGCATTAAAACTACATTGAAGCAAAACAAGAAACACATTTTACGGGATCTTCATCCTATTAGATAATTAATCCAAAAAAAATTAGTGAGAATCAAACTCACTGCAAAATCTCCTTTCGGCTTGCCAGTCCGATATCATACCCTGTATACCATCTTAGTCGGTAAGCAAACGAAAGTTTATTGTCATATCCTTTCTGCCACCGCCGATCACCAAAAACGCGTTGCAATGGCCGCCTGCTGTTTGACCGGTGTTTTTTCAGCCTCCTTTGTTTGGGAGACTAGGAACTGTTTGCTATCAACCGCCGGTTTATTTACATACACACGCACAGCTTATCTTTGCTGGTGGATTTTTTCCGTCGGTTGTAAACAAATATTTTTTTTCCTATTGCTGGTTTACATACACACACAGTACCCTTGCTGGCTGATTGTTTCCATTCTGCTGTGTCTTGTGATGGGTTATGGCATATGTTTTATTTGGTTTCTTTCTGACATATGACATGCGGTTGTGCTGGGAGGACAAAGCCAGTTATTAGAAAGCTTGTTGATGCCGGTCCGGCATAGAATCATATACCGATAATTCCACTTCCAAAGAAGTTCCATATTGGAGTAGAGTCTGATTTGTGGGTGTTTGAAAAACGTTAATTTTACCTTTAAATTGAAATTCAACTCAATGAGGCAATCGGCTTCAATCGGTCTCGCTTGAGGACAATTTGGCGGATTCATCTCCTTCGGTGTGATCTGGCCTTTGTTGGATTTGTACCAAGCCATCGTGTCTTTAGAATAAGGAACTGATGCCAAATCCAACCAAAACAGTAAACTACTGGGTGATCATGCTTGCGGTTTAGGCACTCTCCGACGTAAACAGCTGTATCCATTATGCCTGTGGTCACGATCGGCTCGGAAAGCTTGACACACTTACATATGGCTTGCCAAACCATTACCTTGTTACTGAATTTATTGGTCAAAATTGATGTCTCCGACTCGTCAACACTTTGGTCATCCCGAAAAATGTTAAACTAGACAACCGGAAGCGTTTTGTAATCAAACTTGCAGCTAGTTTCGTCGTCAGTAACGCACACCGATTCTCCACACAGCAGTTTATCATATAACTTACGAGCTCTTGGTTTGACAGAAGCAGCTTGTGTTTGACTCTGCTTCGACTTCTTCTGCTTCTTTTATGTCCTTTGAACAAATTTTACCTGGGCACAATGATGACGGTGAAGAGAAGAGATCCCACTTTGTGGTCACATCCCAGTGAAGTAATCTTCTTACTGGCGTAAGCACGCATGACTTTCCGGACCAAAGTTTTGTCCACCGGACCCGGTTTTTGCCTAGATTTAATTTTGTCCACGAAACTGCTTTCTTCGCCATACTTCAGAATCGCTTTTTGAACCGCTCCATTCTTCCATTTTCGCTTTCTGACTCAGCGGAATGATTTGCAGGAGCAACATGTGTGTACGATATTTTTGTGCTTTCTCGGGGAAAAGCTTCTCATTTTCACGAGAATTATTACAATTCGAGCTCACGATACACAAAGTTTTAAGTTAAACTGTGAACAACAACACACAGTGGAAGTCAACTGTTCAAACGTCATCTTGAATTAGAAGGGTTGTATCAAAATCGTGCTTAGACATAATGGGACATCCTATATGTTTGTCCTGACCGGGATTCGATCTCATAACCGTTGGCTTAGAAGACCTAAACCTGAGGCCATTTTGTCTATAATACCATCGCCTGCATATAGACTTATAGCAATACTTTCATCTCACTATTTTTTCCCCTCTTATTCATCACTGAAAAGGCTGTTAATAGTTTTTGTGCCAATTTATTAATTCTCTATAAGAAATTTTCCGCTTAACATCTGTGTGGAACACTGTAACAATTCAACTGACATCAATGTCGGTGCCTAGCGAGGTATTGTTCGCAAAGTTATCATGCATTGGTTGTTTTTCAATGACATACAAAATTCCCTTTTCAACAGCTAATAACTTTTTAGTCTAATAAGATACGAAGTTTGATGTTATGGTCTTCTGTTAAGTTGTTCAAAGGAAAAATTTTCTTTAGGGAACTGATTGATAAATTGGCACAAACACAATAAGCAGACACGGTTCTAAAACAAAGTTGATTTTTGCAACAAAATATTCAATTTTCCCATACAAACCCAAAAGTTCAAACTTACCTCATGTACACATTACTTAAAAATTCTGAAAAATCATGAATGAGTTTTTATTTAAATCGAAGCTTTAAAGAATTTCAGGGTTTGAGAAATTAAAAAATGACCTCAAATCGACTCAGTCTAGTGAACAATCCATTTCCCACTTACATCATGGGATTCGCTCACTAGACAATCGGATCAATAGAGCTCGATTCAGAAGATTTTAACCACATCTTGCGTCACTCCCATTAGGATCACCTATATTTAGCCCTTGACAAATTGGGATTCTGGCGAAATACCGGCAGCGGCAGATCACTTCACCGGAGACGCCAACCGCAGATAATCGGCTAAAGAACGAATAAACGTTAAAAGGTTTGCGATGCGACTTTTCCCGGAAAAAATCCGCCAACGATGACCAACTTTATCTGAGTGGTTTACGATTCGTTGCTCCTCCATAGAATGACGAACGGCGGCGTAAAGGCCAGAAGTCCCCTATAAAATCTCAAGAGCTTCGAGCAATCGAAAACGTCAAAACGCTCCGGATAGCGGAAAAGCCATGTGTCCAATCAAACAAACAACGCCCCGGGACGTGGGTGACCGTCACTTGAAACAGATCCGCCATTGAATGGGGACGGCCTCGACGACGACGACGCTGATGATGACGATCTTGGAAAATTGAGACGATCCGGCCAATTTTTCTCGGATGCTATGGCAATCGGCCAACCCTCTCAGAAATATTGAGTAAGATAGGGTAAAAATAAAAACTAACGATCTCTACTCATGTGCCGGATGCAAATGACCCTAAAAAGCTTATCGAATGATCCAAACCATAACATTCTTGTGACTGTCATTAAACGTCAGGTTGTAAATATTTTCAGTTGATAGTCAATTCAAAGGTAAACGACAAAAGATGATTGACTGTACCATAGATATTCAAACATTAAATTTCAATTCATCTTCCTACCGAGATAGCGAAAAGAATCACTTACTCATCAATCGGAAATCTATGTCCTTCAAATTTGGCTGAATGACACAGCTCCAGGAAGTTGTAATGAGTCGACAAAGCACATTCATCCCAATAGCGGGGACAAAATGGAGGGACCGTGCGTTCAGATCAAATCAGAGACAACAAATCACATCTTCAACATTTGGAGAGCATCCTTTAGTTTTGTTTTTCGAATCGATCTCCCCGCTTAAATAAATGTAGATTAACTACGATGACAATCGAGAATCCGTCCGATGGGTCCATCATCAGCATATATCGATTGATTCGGTCGGATTCTATTTCGGTAGCTTCTTCCCGAATAGAGGGGAATAGATTGAGGGTATACGAGAAAAAAAGCATTAGAGTACTTACGAGTTCTTGCTCATCATCTTCCAGCCAGCGTTGTTGTCGTCATTATTGGATTCGGCAAATCGTCGACACAGTCGACATCGGTCCCGGAGACCCTTTTGAATGCGTTATTGAGATAGTTTTTTTTTCCGTTTATCTGTTCGTTTATGAGGATTAAATCAGGGAAAGATTTCAAATTTCCCTATAATGTAAATTATTTCCAAAGCTTTTTAAACAGTGAGTTCAGTTTTTTTTGTGGTTAGTTCAATGGTTGGCAACCTTTTGAGTCGAATAAGCCATCAGCAAATTTTCATAATTTCGGAACTTTAAACAGCCACATTGAAGTGTTGTGGGTTTTTCTTTAAAAAAGAATGCTCTACAAGCTCTACAATATCTCATTTTTAGAGTTTTGAATATCGTTTCCAGAGTCACCTAGCAAAAAAGGACAATTAGTTGGTTAGGGCCATATAGACACGGATCATTACTTTTGTTATAAAATCAAAACTACTGAACCGATTTTCAGAAACTATAACATTTTGAAATTGTGCAAATGTCTGCTATCAGATTCTTCAAAATTTCTAGTTTTCATTTTTATGCTCTTCAGAAAACGACTTTAATGCCAAAAAGTCCTTACAAAATTGGTGTTTTGCATCAAAGATAACGAAATTGTATTGAAAAATTTTATGATTTTATAACTTTATTTTTTTATGAGGATCAAGGAATTTTGATGAAAAAAATTCCACTCTGTCCAATTACATTCAATTCCAACCACTGATAAATTATTATTGAAGAGATGGTGATAAGAAGTCGGATCTTGAGTTGTTGAAGGTGAGGTCAGGCCTCGAGACGCGATGAGGAAAGGTTTAAACACCTAGTATTTATGAGAAGAGTTCAGATCCCGAATCGTTAGAGTTCTGGCTAAGAGTCATAATGAGAAGAGGAAGTCCACCATTAAAGGATAGTACAACGACAATTCGATGTGGGATCAAAGGTCAGAGGCTCCTGATGGAGTTTAAGGACTAGCAAACTGGGTAACCCACTAAAAACAAGAACACGTTACTACATTACGGCCACTAATTGATACTTGTTAACAATGTTTGTCGGAAACAACTAAAATATTGGCATTTTCGTTAATTTCCACTGACACGGTGACAGTGGCAAACTTTATGAACTAACTTTAGATTTGTTCATTTATGAAGAAAAAGTTTGCAACTGAGCCATTGGAAAATAAACAAAAACGTTATGTTACTGTGAAAAGACCAATAGATCAAGGGAAAAGCCAAACATATTTTTCATTTTCGACAGAAATTTGTGTTTACATCTTCAGATTTAACACACACCACAATCCGGAAGTGCGGGATGCGTCTTCTGCAGCCTTAGGTACCCCAGATTCCCAACATAATCCCCATACTCGGTATGAGGACAACATTCCAGTGGCGCCAGCGGCCCTCGAATGCAGTGGCTCACGAAAACCTGGTGCTTGAACGGTCCGGTCGTTTGCATGTTGGCATGGTACCGTTTTCGGAACTCCGGAACTACTGGGGCCTGTAATTCGTAAATCATGAGTTATTTGCATGTTTTGCATTTTGTAAATTGATCAGACTTACCGTTACGCTGATTTCCCTACAATAAGCAAAGGGATTTTCCCCGGTGAAGGACTTCATGTAGGTTGTTTGGTACCATGGGGTGTTCGAGGATGACATTTTACTGTTTGAATTTGAAATGAAGAAAGTTCTTGTATGTGGAATAAACCTGACTACTAGATTGCGTTGGTTTGGGACACGAGGAATTCGGACTACAATCCAAACAGGACAAACACATGTTTTGCTAAGAATCTCTCAAGGTCAAATCTTGTTTTCGAACAGGTAGTGTATCGTGCGGTATGTTGTCATCATTCTTTCGACGTCATGCAGCTTTCTGCTCATCATGCACCTGGCCTCCGAATCGCAGCTTACTTGAAGATCGGTTAACCGTACACGTTCCATTGCTTTTGTCACAAGAACATGCTCTTGAAACGGGTCTATCCAGTCGATGCCGCACAATCGGATCTTCGTTCCTCAACATACAGCTATTGCACTCAATCTCAGGATACGAATCCCGTGTTAGTCTTTTACAGCCACATGAATTTCCTCCAGAATTCCTGCTACTCTCGTGACTCAATCTGTGAAAGTACTGAGGTGAATCTGCCTTAGGCCTTTTCAAAAGTATCGATGATAACTGCTGCTGTTGCTGCTGCTGCTGTTGCTGCTGCTGCTGTTGTTTAGGAGCATTGCAGCACTCACATTGGCAACGGCAGACGCGCACTTCCGAAGTGCATGGAGCAGGTTTGGTGTAATCCAGCTGTCGAATTGAGCGGATCCGGGAGCTGATGCTGCTGCAGGAAGAACGGGGCGATTGATCGGGGCTCGATACTTTTCTGCCCAGCCGGACGCAGCGGCACATTCGATGACATTGGCTGCAGGGTTCCGCAAAACGTCCACCGCCACCATGTTGTCGTTGATGTCTAGGTTCTAGGTCCTGATCGTCAAAAACATCCGAAGGTGGTGGGCTGTAATCCGAATGGTAAGTTGTTTGGTAGTGAGACATTGATACGAGGAACTGGTGATTTGGAAAACAATGCGATCCAAATGGGACTACTTTGATCAATGGAAAATAGATTAATTAATAGGAAAAATAACAATTGAAAAAAAAAAAATGGATGCAAAACCCTCGAGCCAAAAATAAAGATCTTTTTTTTTTAAATAAACTTTGGTTTGGTTTCGGTTATAGTCGTTTGAAACATCCTTATGTCTTTCGTGACTTTTTACTGAAAAACTCTACAAAACACTTATGTTCGATGATTTTTTTGGGCTTGAACTCACAGACATTGGCTGAAGACGTAACTGACTTTTCAACTAAGCTATATCCTAAACCCAAAAATAAAAAAAATACTACGGTTCGGTAATGATCTAACGAATTCAGAATAAACTGTGGGTACCTAAAGAACTGTTTTCTTGATAATGAATGCCACTAAATCGGCCCGTTGTTCGAGTGTGCGATGATTTAAGTTTTTCTGCATTGTACTGTTCTGTAGTTATTTCGACAGCACATACACAGTTGTGGCCATAAAAAGCCATAGGACTGTAGGGACGGCACTTGGGATACTTAGCCACCGATGGGACTCATTCACATCAAGTCTTCCATTTTAATCGCGAAACTTCGAGAGATGTCTCTAGGTTTTCAATAAAACCAATGTTAAGCAATATTAATGTTTTCTGAAGTCTTTAATTTGGATAACAATTCTAAGTTCTTAGACACACTCTGCCAAATAGTTTTTTTTTCACAAATCTACTCTAAATTACAGTCTTCGTTTAGTATGGTGTTTTTGTGATTCTGGATTCATAATTTTCCAATTTTTTTTATCTTCAGTTATTTCGAGGTCTAAACTATTTTTTTTATTAATCTTTCCGTCGTCTTGTTGAGAACCAAATTACCCAACCGATCCGTGACGAAATCGAGTTTTCTTCCATCTCCAATCGGGTCCCAAGCCCCGGAACCGATGCCATCGAAAGGCAAGCCTACCCAAAAGAATGGTTCTGATTGGTAAATATTTACATTAATCATCCCCGCTCAGATAGTTCGTTACCTCTCTTATTGGGATTGATCGACTGATGATGATCTTCGAACGATCTTTTTTGTGCCGTCTCGTCGTGGTGCCAATCCCATGAGAGAATTTTTTCGATCCATTCCCGAATTTGTCATGGGGATATTCTGGTTTTCAGAACTCTGGAAGCAAGTGCCATTCTATTACTGGAGCCCTGACGATGGATCAGTCACTTGTTTGAAATGGACGAGCGGACACAACGATGTTCTAAACGAGCGTGAAATGAGCCACGATCTATTCGCCATAGCGTAGAATCGAGTTTATTTTGTCGTTTTTTTTTCTTCGCTCTATTGGCTTCCAGATTAAAAATTTCTCAACCAGGCTAGAACGCGGGCTTTGTTTGACGAAGATTCGATCGTCATTAACGCCCAGAATCCGATTTATAATGGGTGTCTTTTGAAAGAGTTCTATGTGATTGTAAGTCTATGACTTGATATGTACATTTCGTATTTGAATTAGATCAAAACTCGGCTATGGCTTTTTGGGAATAATAGAAAAACAAATTTTCCTCTTCGATCGTGAGATTCTAATTTCGTTTCTTAGATAGAACTTTATTTGCCTTCGACATTAGATACAGATTCTTATCAGCTCAGGTTATTTTTATCCTTGGGATAATACGGGAACAAAAATCCATAAAAATACAAAGATGATTCGGTAAAAAAAAATTTCGTAAATTATTCTCATTAATAACATTCCTTGGAAAGCAGATGTTTAAAAATGGACAAAAAATTCTAAATGTTCTAAATATCAGTCATTTGAAATAATTTTATTTTTGTTATTTTTGTCATTTTTGTCATTTTTGTCATTTTTGTCATTTTTGTCATTTTTGTCATTTTTGTCATTTTTGTCATTTTTGTCATTTTTGCCATTTTTGTCATTTTTGTCATTTTTGCCATTTTTGTCATTTTTGTCATTTTTGTCATTTTTGTCATTTTTGTCATTTTTGTCATTTTTGTCATTTTTGTCATTTTTGTCATTTTTGTCATTTTTGTCATTTTTGTCGTTTTTGTCATTTTTGTCATTTTTGTCATTTTTGTCATTTTTGTCATTTTTGTCATTTTTGTCATTTTTGTCATTTTTGTCATTTTTGTCATTTTTGTCATTTTTGTCATTTTTGTCATTTTTGTCATTTTTGTCATTTTTGTCATTTTTGTCATTTTTGTCATTTTTGTCATTTTTGTCATTTTTGTCATTTTTGTCATTTTTGTCATTTTTGTCATTTTTGTCATTTTTGTCATTTTTGTCATTTTTGTCATTTTTGTCATTTTTGTCATTTTTGTCATTTTTGTCATTTTTGTCATTTTTGTCATTTTTGTCATTTTTGTCATTTTTGTCATTTTTGTCATTTTTGTCATTTTTGTCATTTTTTTATTTTTTTTAAATTTTTGTCATTTTTGTCATTTTTGTCATTTTTGTCATTTTTGTCATTTTTGTCATTTTTGTCATTTTTGTCATTTTTGTCATTTTTGTCATTTTTGTCATTTTTGTCATTTTTGTCATTTTTGTCATTTTTGTCATTTTTGTTATTTTTGTCATTTTTGTCATTTTTGTCATTTTTGTCATTTTTGTGATTTTTGTGATTTTTGTCATTTTTGTCATTTTTGTCATTTTTGTCATTTTTGTCATTTTTGTCATTTTTGTCATTTTTGTCATTTTTGTCATTTTTGTCATTTTTGTCATTTTTGTCATTTTTGTCATTTTTGTCATTTTTGTCATTTTTGTCATTTTTGTCATTTTTGTCATTTTTGTCATTTTTGTCATTTTTGTCATTTTTGTCATTTTTGTCATTTTTGTCATTTTTGTCATTTTTGTCATTTTTGTCATTTTTGTCATTTTTGTCATTTTTGTCATTTTTGTCATTTTTGTCATTTTTGTCATTTTTGTCATTTTTGTCATTTTTGTCATTTTTGTCATTTTTGTCATTTTTGTCATTTTTGTCATTTTTGTCATTTTTGTCATTTTTGTCATTTTTGTCATTTTTGTCATTTTCGTCATTTTTGTCATTTTTGTCATTTTTGTCATTTTTGTCATTTTTGTCATTTTTGTCATTTTTGTCATTTTTGTCATTTTTGTCATTTTTGTCATTTTTGTCATTTTTGTCATTTTTGTCATTTTTGTCATTTTTGTCATTTTTGTCATTTTTGTCATTTTTGTCATTTTTGTCATTTTTGTCATTTTTGTCATTTTTGTCATTTTTGTCATTTTTGTCATTTTTGTCATTTTTGTCATTTTTGTCATTTTTGTCATTTTTGTCATTTTTGTCATTTTTGTCATTTTTGTCATTTTTGTCATTTTTGTCATTTTTGTCATTTTTGTCATTTTTGTCATTTTTTTATTTTTTTTAAATTTTTGTCATTTTTGTCATTTTTGTCATTTTTGTCATTTTTGTCATTTTTGTCATTTTTGTCATTTTTGTCATTTTTGTCATTTTTGTCATTTTTGTCATTTTTGTCATTTTTGTCATTTTTGTTATTTTTGTCATTTTTGTCATTTTTGTCATTTTTGTCATTTTTGTGATTTTTGTGATTTTTGTGATTTTTGTCATTTTTGTCATTTTTGTCATTTTTGTCATTTTTGTCATTTTTGTCATTTTTGTCATTTTTGTCATTTTTGTCATTTTTGTCATTTTTGTCATTTTTGTCATTTTTGTCATTTTTGTCATTTTTGTCATTTTTGTCATTTTTGTCATTTTTGTCATTTTTGTCATTTTTGTCATTTTTGTCATTTTTGTCATTTTTGTCATTTTTGTCATTTTTGTCATTTTTGTCATTTTTGTCATTTTTGTCATTTTTGTCATTTTTGTCATTTTTGTCATTTTTGTCATTTTTGTCATTTTTGTCATTTTTGTCATTTTTGTCATTTTTGTCATTTTTGTCATTTTTGTCATTTTTGTCATTTTTGTCATTTTTGTCATTTTTGTCATTTTTGTCATTTTTGTCATTTTTGTCATTTTTGTCATTTTTGTCATTTTCGTCATTTTTGTCATTTTTGTCATTTTTGTCATTTTTGTCATTTTTGTCATTTTTGTCATTTTTGTCATTTTTGTCATTTTTGTCATTTTTGTCATTTTTGTCATTTTTGTCATTTTTGTCATTTTTGTCATTTTTGTCATTTTTGTCATTTTTGTCATTTTTGTCATTTTTGTCATTTTTGTCATTTTTGTCATTTTTGTCATTTTTGTCATTTTTGTCATTTTTGTCATTTTTGTCATTTTTGTCATTTTTGTCATTTTTGTCATTTTTGTCATTTTTGTCATTTTTGTCATTTTTGTCATTTTTGTCATTTTTGTCATTTTTGTAATTTTTGTCATTTTTGTCATTTTTGTCATTTTTGTCATTTTTGTCATTTTTGTCATTTTTGTCATTTTTGTCATTTTTGTCATTTTTGTCATTTTTGTCATTTTTGTCATTTTTGTCATTTTTTTCATTTTTGTCATTTTTGTCATTTTTATCATTTTTGTTTATAAGTTTCTTTTGTTTCTTATTTAAATTTTATTTATTTTTGTTTTTGTTTATAGACTTTGGAAAGAAGTTTGTTATTTTAGAAACAATGCAACGGATAGAGATTGTTACGAGGGTACTTCCAAAATTCCAATGAATTCTAGCGCTTTCTGGACAATGATGTTTGATCCTGGACGATTGCATTAATGATTGATATGTTTGTATGTCCGCATTAATAGCAGCCAACTTCCCGATCGAACGCCATAACAAATTCTCGGCTCTCGCTAAGCTCATACGGGCTAATTCCGTTCATATTTTGAATCATTAAGCAGCATAAACTCGCCCGATTGCACTCTTCTGGTTTCAAAATGTTGCAGCAGAATTCATTACCTTCCCTCAATGTTGAAACCTTTCATCGACAGTCTATTTGATGTTGAAATTCGATCAAATTCTAAACATCATAAAAGCCCAGCAGTCCCAGGATCAGAACCGGAACCGGAACAGGAATCAGTAGCAGCAAAACCGCAGCACACACACATCATCGCGGGTTGTTAACATCATCGTCCTAACCTCAAAAGCTTGCTTGCGGTTTTCCAGATTGTGTGCGCGAGAGGTTTTCGGGAAAAATTCTAAACATCACAGCAAGCTCTGCCACCATACTGCATCATTGCGCCGGCCGCAGCCTCCATTCTGCGTTTTGTATTTCCGGGACGTTTCGTGTGGAGCTTTTCGACTGCCCGCCCAAAGCAGGTGATGTCGGGTTGCTTTGATTTCACGCTACAGTTATTTGGCGAATTTTATTAATTTCCGAAGCGCACCGGCAAGTCAAAGCAAGCGAGGAGCAGGTGCAACATCTGGTCGCGCGTTCTCCAAACATCAATGGAAGAGGGCGGAAAAGGGTGGGGTGCTGTCGATTCCACCCACCTTCTCACACATTTGGTTGCTAATGTGCTAAAATTTTACGGGAACTTTCTGAATGAACAGCACAGGCAGCGATTGGCTGTTTTTGAAAAGTGTTTAATTTTTGATTGCAAATCCTGTGTATGGTTAGGTGAAACTTTGAAAAGCTCAATAGTGTTTAATCTAAACAGTTCAAAACAGCTTCGCTGTCGAGTGTTTTTGACAAAATCTTTGATGAAAAGTAGTTCTTGTTTAGGTTGTAAATGGCAGCTCATTGCACTCTGGAGTTAGTCAAAATATGCTGTTGCAATTACTATTTTTGTACAGTTTTATTTTTTCATCAATAGTTCTGCAAAAGCGTAGCGGTTTCACATCCAAGAAAAAAAGAGTCAAAATTGCCAAAATCGTCAAAATTGTCAAAATGGTCAAAATTGTCAAAATTGTCAAAATTGTCAAAATTGTCAAAATTGTCAAAATTGTCAAAATTGTCAAAATTGTCAAAATTGTCAAAATTGTCAAAATTTTCAAAATAGTCAAAGTTGTCAAAATTGTCAAAATTGTCAAAATTGTCAAAATTGTCAAAATTGTCAAAATTGTCAAAATTGTCAAAATTGTCAAAATTGTCAAAATTGTAAAAATTGTAAAAATTGTAAAAATTGTCAAAATTGTCAAAATTGTCAAAGTTGTCAAAATTGTAAAAATTGTCAAAATTGTCAAAATTGCCAAAATTGTCAAAATTGTCAAAATTGTCAAAATTGTCAAAATTGTCAAAATTATCAAAATTGTCAAAATTGTCAAAATTGTAAAAATTGTCAAAATTGTCAAAATTGTCAAAATTGTCAAAATTGTCAAAATTGTCAAAATTGTCAAAATTGTCAAAATTGTCAAAATTGTCAAAATTGTTAAAATTGTCAAAATTGTCATAATTGTCAAAATTGACAAAATTGTCAAAATTGTCAAAATTGTCAAAATTGTCAAAATTGTCAAAATTGTCAAAATTGTCAAAATTGTCAAAATTGTCAAAATTGTCAAAATTGTCAAAATTGTCAAAATTGTCAAAATTGTCAAAATTGTCAAAATTGTCAAAATTGTCAAAATTGTCAAAATTGTCAAAATTGTCAAAATTGTCAAAATTGTCAAAATTATCAAAATTGTCAAAATTGTCAAAACTGTCAAAATTGTCAAAATTATCAAATCTGTCAAATCTGTCAAAATTCAAATTCATTTTTTCGAAATATTTCATATTATTTTAAAATTTTGTTAAAATTCTGTCAAAAGGATGTCAAATTTATTTCGAAGGTGTGTAAATCTGACAAAATTTATCGAAATGATATCAAAATTATGCCAAAGTATTGTCAAATTTGTTACAAAATTTTGTCTAAATTGTGTCAAAAATGTGTCAAAATAGTTTCGAAATGTGTCCAAAGTTGTGTCGTATTTTTCGTTTCAAATTGAGCGGATTTTCCATGAATATGATTTTTGATGCTTGGATACTGATTTAAGGTTCAAAGTACTGTCTGGCTATTTGATACATCTTCCAATAGTTTAGTGCACAAATGCGTAAATGGAGGGTTTCATTTCAATTTTTTTCGCCTTTAAAAAAAAGTATACCATTATCGAGTTTCCGACTACTTAACATCGGCATTTCGGCTTCCAGGTAATTTGACGTAGGAAGCAACAACTCTGACTGACTGGAATTGAGGTGTAATTTCTTCCATAAGTCCGCTGAATGGAAAGATGAGGAAAAAATAGCAAAAAGCACAACCTATTGTGAGTAGATTTGTTGAGAACACTAGAATGAGCATTTGGGAAAATTTGTTTCCGTTGGACAAACAAGAAGAAAAGTGCCGACCTGCGGAAGTTCGAGTGGAAAGAACCGTCTAAATGATGTTTCAATATTTTGACTTCGATGCGGAACATTGGCGGGCCAAAACGAGTGAGGGTGGTTTGAGGAAGATCTGGAAAGGTAGGTAACAGCCAAAAGAAAAACCTGCTAATAATAGGCAGCAAAGGCGAACGATGAACATTTTTGTTGGTGTTTGGCCAGTGAAAAAGTGCCGTTTTCCTCCTTCCTTTCCCGATCATGCGAGATTAACGTTCCTCCAGCCAGAGCGAGGTCCAGAAACAATTCATCGATCACTTTGCGCCATCTTGCTGCACCAATCATAAGTAATCGAAGATGGACAACAACGTGGAATCGAAAATTGATTTCCATTCTTGTAAAAAACTCTTATGAATGGGAAGAGAGTCTGGGCCCCAGATTATCTCGGCTTTTTCTTCTTGCCAGTCCGTCTCAGTCTATCTATCGGAAATTTTCATTGAGTCTTAATTTTGGGACCATTCCCCTCCATTGATGGTCTTCTTCGTCGTCTTCGAATGATGAGTGGATTGATGGAAGCAGATTAGGCCTGCAGAATCCCTGAAGAAGAACCGGGAGTCAGGTAGAAGATAGTAGTTCTTCGATTTAATGAATGGTTCTGTGATGGGCTCAGCCATTTCGTCTTTAAATCACGGCCCCTTTTCCGGCTCTGAGCTCCCAAAAATCATCCAGAAGCTGAAATCGATAATTGGCATTATTTTAAGGTGCACGCTCTTATAATAATTGGACACTCGAAACCGTTTGCCCCGGCCAAATCTTTCCGAGAGCGAGATCAGGAGAGACTGAGACGGGATGCTGGAAAAGCTCGATGAATGACTTCCCCAGCATCTTCTGAGATGATTGGAGATATGAATGGACTGAGGCCAGCCTTGATTCGGAGGTGTACTTCCTCTAATCTATATTTAAGCCATTTCCAGCGACGATTAGCAGGTTCATTCTCCCGATAATTTTCACTATGATGAAGCCATCAAACTTTTCTATGCTTATTCTAATAAAATCAATCTTGATAGTTTTGAAAATTTTTACAATTTTGACAATTTCGACAATTTTGACAATTTTGACAATTTTGACAATTTTGACAATTTTGACAATTTTGACAATTTTGACAATTTTGACAATTTTGACAATTTTGACAATTTTGACAATTTTGACAATTTTGACAATTTTGACAATTTTGACAATTTTGACAATTTTGACAATTTTGACAATTTTGACAATTTTGACAATTTTGACAATTTTGACAATTTTGACAATTTTGACAATTTTGACAATTTGGACAATTTTGACAATTTTGACAATTTTGACAATTTTGACAATTTTGACAATTTTGACAATTTTGACAATTTTGACAATTTTGACAATTTTGACAATTTTGACAATTTTGACAATTTTGACAATTTTGACAATTTTGACAATTTTGACAATTTTGACAATTTTGACAATTTTGACAATTTTGACAATTTTGACAATTTTGACAATTTTGACAATTTTGACAATTTTGACAATTTTGACAATTTTGACAATTTTGACAATTTTGACAATTTTGACAATTTTGACAATTTTGACAATTTTGACAATTTTGACAATTTTGACAATTTTGACAATTTTGACAATTTTGACAATTTTGACAATTTTGACAATTTTGACAATTTTGACAATTTTGACAATTTTGACAATTTTGACAATTTTGACAATTTTGACAATTTTGACAATTTTGACAATTTTGACAATTTTGACAATTTTGACAATTTTGACAATTTTGACAATTTTGACAATTTTGACAATTTTGAAAATTTTGAAAATTTTGACAATTTTGACAATTTTGACAATTTTGACAATTTTGACAATTTTGACAATTTTGACAATTTTGACAATTTTGACAATTTTGAAAATTTTGATAATTTTGACAATTTTGACAATTTTGACAATTTTGACAATTTTGACAATTTTGACAATTTTGACAATTTTGACAATTTTGACAATTTTGACAATTTTGACAATTTTGACAATTTTGACAATTTTGACAATTTTGACAATTTTGACAATTTTGACAATTTCAACAATTTTAACAATTTTGACACTTTTTGCTATACTTTTTGATTTTGTCATCCGATTTTTTATGCGTTTTGTTTTGTTTTATTTCATTCAAAGTAAAGCAAAATTCTTAGTTTTATCTACATATCTGTCTCTCATCAGCCCCTTCAACTACTGTCAAACATTCCCACAAACATTCTCCTTCATTCAACTTATAAGCGCTCCCATTCTGGGAAAATCCCCACGCATCTGTCCCATCATTATCATCATAATACACCGCTGCCGCTGTATCACTCCGCCCCTTATCGCCGTCATCCTCATAGCTACCTGCTTGTCTAATCTCTAGTCACACTCGCTCGCGACAATGAATTGCGTCACCCAAACAATACGTTCTAGAGGTAGTGAAGACGCTTCATGCGAAGAGACACACAAAAAATCAACTCACTTGTCGTTTGTCTCTACTTTCTCACCACCACGAGCAGTGCTCCGTTGTTATCGTCGTCGCCTGCTTAATCACTGACGTTGTTCGGCAGATTCACTGATTAGCTCGGATTTGAATTACGCTTTTTTTTTTATCTAGCATGTTGATTTGTTTTTTTTTCGGAAAAGACTGAAAAATGTTATGGTCTTTTTTTATTAAACAGTTTTAAATACTTCTAAGGTAAAAGTAAAAAATTGTAATATTACTTTTTAAAAATGTTGTTTCTTACGCCCTTTTCAAAAGCTAGACCCCACCCACCGATAACAAACACCGGCGTACTTTGTCGCTCGCTAGTCCGGCATCACGATTTGCCCCGACTACTACGACGAACAGCTAATCGCAATGAGTGTACTCACACGACATTTTTTCATTCTTCAACATTTTATGATGTGATTCTGCTAAAGCTTGACAGGCGGATGGAAAAATCAGGGAATCCGGGGGAAGGTAATTATTATGGCCGAGCTAATTGTCGGGTTCCCTTCGTTTGTCCCCCTCCTTCTTTGTCATACGACGAAGACGACGACGACGACTGTGCGAAAATAGCTTCCGAATGCGTGTGACAAAGTCACGCTAGTTCGCCTACTCTGCATACAATGGCCGTCCCAGCTCATCATCTTAGGGAGGAGGCGCCTCCTACGATTTAATTTATCCATTCACACATTCGGCCTGCTTGCCATCCACGAATGGGTGTCATCGACTCGGTCAAGGTGAATGACATCAAATCGAGCGACAGCGAAGAAAAAATAACCCCACATTTCATTCATAAATTAATGGAAAAAATTTACACCGCTGTGCTCCAGGTGAGGCTCGAACTCACAACCCCGGCATCGCTCATACGATTTTGGCACTAGAGCTGAGGAAAAGCCTTAGGGAAGCTTCACAACACTTCCCGAAGATGTGTCACGAAAAGTTCAGGGGATTCGAACCACCCATCCACTTTTTCCCGAGAGGCTTCCGCAACAAGCTCTTGGTCAGTACTGTCTTATAAGTACCGTGCGCTAACCAATTGCGCCACTGGAGCGGTTGACGTTCCGGCGGCCCAGAATGTGAAGTAGCAAATTGATTTCTGTTTTTTTCGTTACCCGTTACGGTCCGTGTCCGTTTCCAGCTGCAAGACACCCAACAGACAGTGGGGATTCAAAATTAATTCGAGTGTGAAAGCAAAAAATAAAAACCCCAAACACTAAGGCGACGGACGTTTGGCGAGGATGATGTTGGTGATGATTATTGTAATGATGATACTGATGGCGATGATGATGGAAGAGTTAGACACCGAGCCACACATTAATTGTTCTCACAATCGTTCGTCTTTTTTTCTTTTTTGACGATTGAAGTCAGTTTATTTGTACAGGTCGATAATGTTTATTTTGAGCAATCACGACATTTTTAGTCCGTACATGTAGTTGATTGATTTTTTTTTATTTAACTCTAACGTTGCAGTAGCTTTTGCGATTTTGGTAAGTGTATTATATTGATAATATTATAAGTTTTTAATAATGTTATTCCTCAGGTGGAAGAAATTCCAAACAATTTACCCACATGAAGGTTCATAAACATCACATTAATAGAACAAGTGCATGACATTTCATGGAAAGTGATTGGAGAGCAAAATCTAGTTTAGAAGCTATGATCGAAATCCTTGAACATTCATTTAGGAACAGAATTCCGATGTTTCCTATTCAAAAAATTGTCTCTAGTAAGAATTGAAAACAAGTTGAATTTCAGATTAAGAGATTGAGTTTTATATGAGATTAAAATCTTCACATATTATTTATCTGGTTCTCAACTGTGTAGGCCTAACCAATAATCAGTTTAAATTTCAAACATATAAATCATTTACCTGATTCTTAATTCCAGTTTATATCAAATTTAATTTTGCGAAAGACTCAAATTGGATATTCGACATCCTTATACTTTTTTTCACAGCTCGGCATATTTGACTTAAAAGTGAGGGAGGCTTATTTTGGGGAATCAATCCGTTCATGAGGGAAGTAAAAACATTTTTTTGTGTTTTTCTAAAAAATATTATCCTATTATAGCTAAAACTTAAAGGTAATATTGTTTCTGAAAACCGTTCAATTTTAGCCAAATCGGACGCAACCTTTGATTTTGACAAATGTACCAAAATCGGATGTTGTCAAAATCGAAGGTTGCCAAAAATAAACGAGGTCTGTAGAATATTTTTTTAGCATGAGACGTAAATTTTTGTGTCGAGTGCTGAGAAAAATAAATACAAAATGCATACAAAAATTTCCAAAATGCCATAAAATATTCAGAATCAAGTTTTTTAAGCTCAAGTAACAGATTTTAGTTTTTTGCTTCTAAATCAGAACAGTGTCGAAAAGAAGCACTATTTGACACTGTTTTGAAAACTGTATTGAAAAATTCTATTTTTCGACACTGTTTTTTTCGGTACCAAAAGTAGGCATTTTCAAAACCAAACGTAACGAAAAACAAACAAACAACTCTGTACTAAGAGTTTTTTTTTATTGTGTAGACTTTGTTGAAAATATGGTGACGAGAATCAACTACATCCAAAACAGACTCTGTTGTATTTTGACACGGTTTGAATTTAGCCACATTCGGCTCGGTTTTTAAAACAACATTACCTAACATTTTCGCTTAGACACAACAATATTAATGGGTTTTAACGTTCTTGAATTTTTATAAAACACAACAATTTTAGAAAAAATAGCAAAATATCATTAATCAAATACAAACAAAAGACTAAAACTGCAAAAAAAAGTAACTAAAATATGAAGCAAAATGACAAATATGACAAATATAACATTGTTTACAACACAAAAAATGTGCTAACTAGATGTGCCTTAAGCATGATAAAAATTAATGAAATAAAACTTAAAACTTAACGAAAAACTCATAACGCTTAACGCTAATAAAAATAAAATGATAAAAATTTCATAAAAAAATTAAAACCAAATATAAACTAAATTAGTCATGACATGACATGACAAAAAATTATTTTTAAAAATGATGTAAAAGTCTAGCTTAGCTATGTTTATTATCAAAACATGAAATGACCAAAAATCTAAATATGACAAAATTCTCAAACATTAGTATCACAATGAAAAAAAAATTAAAATGTGTCTAAAAAATTGGAAAATAACAAAAAATGAGTAAAAATGTTGAGAAATTTATGATTGATTTGTTTTTAGTAACAAGTATAAATTTTAGTGATTTATTTTTAGCAACAAGTAAAAAAAAAATGAGAAACCCCCGTTCGATTTTGGCAACACAAAGTGCACACATCTTGTTGCCAAGATATCTAAATTTGGTCTCGAATGCATTCTTGGACTCTAGATTCTCGAAAACCATGCCTTTCTTTGATTATCCAGCATATAAATTCGAATAAATAGTCAACTTTTTGTTTTTTTTTTTCACAGAGTGATCATCCCGAAGTCTGACAGTGTAACTTTAAACTTTTATCAACTACTTTTTAAGATAATTTTATAATTTTAATTTTAAGCGTCTTCTTTTCAAAGAATTAAATGATAAAATTATTTAACTAGCAAATATCGGGATAGATAACGACGAAATTGAATGAATTGATATTAAGATGCTTCAGCCGCTGTCTAGCTTAATGAAAATTTGTATTTTTGCAATTAATATTTTAATTTCGAGTGTAAAATCAACTTTTTGATAAGTTCAATATCAAGGCTCCAAGTTTCCAAGAAATAATTGAAGGTCATACTCCAAAAGTTAAAAAATACACACAAAAACCTCACTTATCTAGCTCAGAACCATGATCCTCCGAATCACAGGAAAACTGATATTCACGAGATGATCACGAGATTCAATAATAAAGACATTGGAGTTTTCTGAGGTACGGGAAAATATCTTTCTCCATCTCGTAACAATTTCTCGTTACTGAAATTCCATGAAATTTTCCCTAGAGTGTTTAGGAAACCGATTGTTTTTCTAGAATCATTCTTTGCTACATAAAGGGCAGCTAAGATGATTTCAAGAACCGTTAAACGGGGTAAGATTGATCACTTTTTTCATTACTTTTTGAATATTTTGGAAGGGGTTGCTTTTTCGTAAAACCTTAAAGTTTTTAAACTCTTACTGCGGTGAGGAGTATAAAACATGATCATAGACTGCAGTAAATGCAAACGACTTTAGTGGCTAGAATAAAATGCTTGTTACAAAACCAGATTTCGAGTTTCGGGGTAACTTTGAGCACTTTGGTTTTTACGTGCCTCAACATCTTCAAAATTATTGTTGTAGTGCCATTTAGCACAGAAGGCATAAACATCAACAACAAACATTTTTGTTAGGACTAAACTGATATTTTCAACCTTTTTTGTCAAAAACATTTATAATCAAAAGATGGACAATGTTGCAGCATACATCTAGGGGTAAAAATTATAAAGATTTCTTAAAACTTATTGTCCTCAAAAACAAATGAAATTTTGCCTTCATGCAATTCCCTAGGTCTTCGCACTGATCCCATGTTCTTTTTTTTTTCTTCCAACTCAACCATTTGATAGGGTTTTAGCCATTTTTTCTATACGGGCTTTTTCATGGAAAATGACCGTTTTTTTTCAATATCCAAAAACGATCACCAAATGATCATAAAAATAACACTTACACTATACCTAAACAAAGAAAAAAGTTGAACTTTCACATAAAACAACTCATTTGCTACTACATGCATAAATTTGCTCAGGAGAGATGTTTGTTTGTGAGCCTTCGAAAAACCAGATAATTAGCCTATTTGTAACTCAATTTATAGGCTTTCAAACGTAGTAAACAGTTTTCAGATAATTAAAATTTATACTCGTGATGACTACCTGCAAAAATTCCATGTTGCAGTTTACGGTTCCGTAAAACGGGGTAAGATTATTTTTTCGATTATTTTTTCTGTGAATGTGAATGGGGCATGTTTCATATTTTTAAAACTAGTACTGGACTCCTATGAACGTAAAACATGGTTGCAGAAATTTATTAGTCTACTTAAAATTTGATTTAATAATCGATTGCTTCTTTGTTTAGAATTTGATGCTTTGAGGTAACATTGATTAGTCTCTATTTTGACGGTTTCAACGTGTTTGCTTGATCATAAAGGATACAAAACATTTCCATAACATTTACAAATGCTAGTAATTGATAAACTAAGGCAGTTCGTGTCTTAAAGCCGAACAACAAATTAATATCAAAAGATGGACAATGATGTTGCATAAATTAAAGGGCTAAATTTTCAACATTACTTATAAAATTTTAACATGAAATTTTTGCTTCATTTAATTCTCTAGGCACTCGCACTATTCCCCTTAAATTTTTTCCTTCAAAATTTACGATTTGATAGAGATTCTAGCCATTTGTCCTAGACCGGCTTACTATTGGAAAACGTCCTTTTTTTTAAATAACAAATATTTACCTCAAATACAACGAAAACTACACCAGAACTATAAATTTTCTAAGGAAAAACAGTGAACTGTCAAATAAATCAACCTTCTTATTCTTAACGCTTTGATTTCATCAGGAAGGGTCAGGAAGCCTTCGAAAAAATAGATATTTCAAGATTTTGAAATATTATTTTTGCTAACATTTGACATTTGAATAAAATAGAAAATAAAACCTTTATATAAATTATCAACTTTCCGAGTTCGTAAACCATTTTGACTTCTAATAAAATGTGAAATGAAACCATTTTTAAACTTTAGTCATGTCAGAAATACTTTTTATAATATTCAAACATTCAAAATCTGTAGAATTTAACTATTTTTGATCGACCATCATCGATATCATCAAGATATTATTCTTTTATTGAATAAAATATAAAAAGCAAATTCATACTCAGTTTTTCCTTTTATGAAAATTTGTTAAATCATTAAATATCAATGATTGATTTCACTGAAAACTGATCCATTTTGAATCATATAAACTCCATATCACCAAAACTAGAGGTGACAGACAAATCTGACAAAATATTTGAGTTCAGGATGCAAAAATCTACCATAATAACACAGTAACCAAAATGCTGTTCCCTTGGGTTATCAATTATATTTTGAAAATATTTGTTTAATATGGCATTATGCTTTTATTGAAAGAAAAATCCTTTTTAACTAAAAAAAAACTTTTCATTGTCATCTTAATGTTTTGATCTTATTTTTGAATAATTTTAGTGAACTTAATAGTATTTTGTATTCCTAATACATTCAGTAAAACTTTTGATTTTTTAAAAATATTTTTAATGAGTAAGTCAATCTTTTTCAATTCTGATTTTTTGTGTTCCCAAAACATAATCTTCTTGTTACGGCGCTTATGAGTGGTCATCACATGGAGGTGTAGTTATCGAATAACCCCTTGGTGTACAGCCTTGCGGAAGACAGATAAGCGTATAAAACGATCACTTCCATCTGTACCGTTGAGCCGTCAACACGTACGCCGGAGCATCGTATCGTTGCTGTGTACCTGCAGGAACATTTTTCATTATTTAATTTTTCCTTACCTGTTTTTCAAACAGCACTTTTCAGTGCTAAAATTATTTTCATTTTCTTTTATTCATATTTTCTCTTTTCTTTCCAGCATGGGGAAGTCTTCGGCCGGCTCAAGGGCCGGAAGAAAACGGATTGCTGAACCTAATCCAGGGCCATCTGCCAAAAAAGTTGAAATTTCCAATTCATTCGATGTCCTTCATAACATCGGTGATGAGGAAATATTCATATTTAATTCTGATAAGAGTACTAAGAAACCTTCTTCTTCTTCTTATACTCTTAAAAACGAAAAGATTCCACCAATAACGGTCACGATTCCTGACTTCAATGCCTTTCGAAAAGAAATCGTCACTTCCGTCAAGGATGTGAAGATTTCTTTTCAGATCGGTCGAAGGGGAACTGCTCGTATATTGGCGGAATCTTTTAATGATTTTCAAAAGGTTTTAAATTATTTGAATAATAAAAAACACCAATTTTTTACGTACGACACTAGAAGTGATCGTCCATTTAAAGTTGTACTTCGTGGTCTCACTGGCGATCAGACACCGGATGAGATCACAGCTGAATTAAATTCTTTGTTAGGTTTTTCTCCAATTCAAGTAATTCAAATGAGGAAAAGAACCAACACGAATAATACCAGTAGTGTTGGTTTTGCTCCTGAACTTTATTTGATCCATTTTAAAAAGGATCAGGTTAATAATTTGCAAATTCTTGAAAAGGCTCGTCTTATGTTTCATTGTCGAGTCAAATTCGAACCTTTTCGTAAATCTTCTACCAATTTTCTTCAAAATATTACGCAATGTCGTCGTTGTCAAGCTTTTTGTCATGGCACTAAAAATTGTAGAATGAATGCCAGATGCATGTTTTGCGGCTCATTCGATCATGAAAAATCTAAATGCCTTTTTGGTGGTGATGAGCCAAAAACAGAATTTTTTAAGTGTGCGAATTGCGCAGGTAATCACTCCTCGAATGCTCTAGACTGTCCCGTAAGGGCAAAAATTGTTGCTTCTAGGAAAAATCCCAAAGTTTCCAGAAAAGTTTCTTCTCCTCCTTCCTCTTTTTCGTCTACACACGTCAGACCGGCAAACAACCTGCCTGTTCGCAGTCAGCCTCGGCCTACATTGGAATCACGGCTGGGTAATACCCGAAGTGATTTTAATGTTACCTGGGCTGATTCTGCGCCACAGCTTCGTTGTTTATCGTTCTCAGAGGTGGTTGAAAATGGGTTGCCTTCTTCAGGTTTAACTAATAAAAATGGGAAAAAACCAAGTCTCAACGTTCATGCGAAGGCTTGGGAAAATCCCCGAAATTCAAATACTTTCTCTTCTCCTTCCCTTTCTGATCCTAACAATTTTGTTGATTTGGGTGAGATTACTGAGGAAAAATTAAAATTTTTGCATCAAAATTTAATGGAAATGATGTTACTTATGTTGAAAGCAAATTCAATGTTTGAAGCTTTCCAAACTTCTTTTAATTATGCTAACAAAATTATTATGACTTTGCGATTCCCTCATGGATCCAAATAGATGTTTAAATATTATGAATTGGAACGCTAGATCTTTGCTGGCTAACCAAGATGAATTCTTTTTATTTTTGAAAACTCAAAACATACATATTGCTGCCATCACTGAAACTTTTTTAAAGCCAGACAATAACTTGAAAAGCAATGCTTTCTTTAAAATTTTACGAAATGATCGACTTGATCGACAAGGTGGGGGTGTAGCTATTGTCATCAATAGTCGTCTCAAATTTAGACTTCTTCCTTCTTTCAATACAAAAGTCTTAGAAACAATTGGAATTGAATTAGAAACTTCTATGGGGAAAATTATAATTGTTGCCGCATATTTGCCTTTCCAATGCAGCGGTGAACAGAAAAATTTTTTGAAGGGAGATTTACAAAAACTCACCAGAAATAAATCTAAATTTTTTATTATTGGTGACTTTAATGCAAAACACCGATCTTGGAATAATATTTCATCAAATTCAAATGGGAATATTTTATTTAACGACTGCTCTGCAGGTGGTGGTGGCGGCTTATAGAATACTACCACTGGGATACTGGTCCACGTCGTAAAAGGCGATTTATCCAGTACTTCCCATATGCGTTAGTCATTCTTCAAATGCGACTATCACATTGGGAGGGGGGAACCTTGGCTTGGTTCCAAGCCAAGTTTCTTCAGGGAGGATTCACCAATTGTGCTTATTGCTATTAATGCGCATGCACAAGTTGTATTCTCCTAAATTTTGTAAACACCCGCTTCAAGGTGGTTCTGTGCCTGCGGGCCCCAAAGTGGGGGTAGGAGGGTGTATAATAATCCTATCTTAAGCAGAACGTTGTTAAGGTCTGCACTATAGCCAGGCACTGGTGCAAAGGGCCGTATTTTTCCTGGCAACTCGTGGGATTCAGATTATACACACGATTTTAAAATTTTCATCCTGTATGGGATACCCCGCTTCATGCGTCGATATGAAGGTGCAGAGGTTCTTGTGTGTGATGGAATTATGTGTGGAATTCTTTGATAGAAATGCTTTCTATTAAGGTTGCACAGATAAATCTGCAGCACAAAAGAACCGCTACACTTAACTTATGTCGTTTAATCCTTAATGGAACTGCATCAATCGCCTTGGTCCAAGAACCCTATTTCCGAAATGGAACTTTTTACTTAGGGAATTTGCTCAAACCAAACTTTACTGTGTTCAGTGTAATTGGAATGAGTAATGCCCGAATAATGCCTCGTGCATGTATATTGATAAACAATTCTTTAAATGCAACACTTATACCCAATCTAACAACAAGAGATATTTGCGTCGTTCAGGTTTCGCTGCCTGATAGAAAATACGTCTACTGTTCAGCATACTCACCTTATGAACAATCATCCCCTACGGATGATTTAAAAAATGTCATTTCATTCTGTGAAATACAAAATATACCTCTTTTAATAGGCTGTGATGCCAATGCCCATCATTTTGTATGGGGTAGCTCAGATATCAATCTGAGAGGCTTAAATTTAATGGAATATTTAAGCAGCACTGATTTAGAAATTCTAAATGTAGGAAATAAACCAACTTTTGTTAGGTGTGACAGAGAAGAGGTGATTGACATCACACTTTGTTCTAGAACAATTTCTCAGGAAATTTCAAATTGGCATGTGCCTAACGAAGAATCGATTTCTGACCACAGGTTTATCTATTTTGAACACTCAGGTGAGTTTTTAGAAACAATTACATTCAGAAACCCAAGAACAACTAATTGGGACCTATATTTGGAGCATCTTGCTACTAAATTTCATGGATATGCACCCGAAATTACTACTCCTTCTGAGTTGGATGAAGTGGTTGCAAAAACCACCGAAATTATTTTAAATTCTTATGAAGAAGCGTGTCCCTTACGAACGTTGAAATTCAACAAAAACAGTACACCATGGTGGAACTCAAATCTTAGTAAATTACGAAAAAACTGCAGACGCTCTTGGAACCGAAGGCGCACGGAAGGTTTTGATGCTTTCAAGTTGGCTCGCAGAGCTTACCGGAAAGCAACAAGAGCTGCCGAACGCTCAAGTTGGCAGAGCTACTGCACAAACATTTCAAGCTTGCACGAAGCAAGTAGGTTAAATAAAGTCTTAGCCAAATCAAAAGATTATCAGGTTTCATACCTTAAAACCCCTAGTGGTGATTATACATCAAACGACGAAGAAACATTAAGTTGTCTATTCAATACTCACTTTCCAGGATGTGTTGATCAAGATTCATCGATAGAGCCTGAGTTCTTTTCTGGAAGCCTAGATTCCTTGCATTTTGCTCGGAAAATAGTTACTACAGAATCGATCAAATGAGCAATCGATGGTTTTGCTCAATACAAATCTCCTGGAAGTGACGGTTTATTTCCAGTTTTGCTTCAAAAAGGTTTCGATCATTTCAAACACATATTAAGAAAAATAATGATAAGCAGTTTTGCTCATGGATATATTCCTAAACTTTGGCGGCAGATAGCCGTGAAATTCATCCCCAAAGGGGGACGATCATCATACGACGAAGCCAAAAGCTTTCGTCCTATTAGTCTAAGTTCATTTCTATTAAAAGCCCTTGAACGTTTAATTGATCATCATATCAGGCAAGAATGCCTTGTCCAACATCCGCTTAATGCGACACAACATGCATACCAAACAGGAAAATCAACATTAACTCTTCTGCACAACGTAGTACACAATATTGAAAATAGTTTTTCACGGAAAGAATCATGTCTAGGAGCATTTCTAGACATAGAAGGAGCATTTGATAATGTCTCGTTTACATCAATAATGGATGCGGCACTACTTCATGGAGTGCCTAGTGTTATAACTCACTGGATTAGCGCAATGTTAAGTAACAGGAATCTTCATTCGTCTTTAAGACAGGCTTCAATAACAAAAGTTAGCACACGTGGTTGCCCACAGGGAGGTGTACTATCACCTCTTTTGTGGAACCTAGTTGCAGACGGTTTGTTGAGAAAACTCAATGACCGTGGAATACCAACCTATGGATTCGCAGATGATTATCTTCTGCTGGTAAGAGGTTTGTGCATAAGCACGTTATTTGATATAATGCAACAAGCTCTGCGCTCTGTTGAACGATGGTGTTCTCATGTAGAACTGTCAGTTAATCCTCTAAAAACTAATATTGTATTATTTACTAAAAAACGTATCACCCGCGGGGTGCGCCCTCTGCTGTTTTATGGTTCCGAAATCACCGTGTCTGATCAAGTTAAATATTTGGGTGTCATTCTTGACTCCAAATTAAACTGGTCAGATCACATCGAATTCAGAATCAAAAAAGCATGCATGGCCTTCGGACAATGCCGACGTGCAATCGGGAAAAACTGGGGACTCAAACCCAAACATATTCACTGGATTTACTCCACAATAGTAAGACCAATTCTGGCCTATGGGTGTCTAGTGTGGTGGCAGAAAGGAGAAGTTGCAACAGTTCGGACTAAACTAAATCACCTTCAAAGAATGTGTCTCTTAGGGATGTCCGGATCGTTCACAACAACTCCTACTGCAGCACTAGAAGCTCTGTTTTCTATCAAACCTCTACACTTGTTCCTAAAACAGGAAGCCTTCTCATGTGCTTTTCGTCTACAGGCAGTTGGTCTCTGGCTGTCAGGAAATATCGAAACATCATCGAGTCATACAAATGTGTGGCCTGAATTAGTTAGATTAAACAAGTTTAATCTAGCGCCAAACGATTTAACACTCTCGAGTAGTTTTCCCTACATGGGGTTTAAAGTCAAATTTCCTTCTCCTCAAGAATGGTTATCAGGTTTCGTAGAGGACCAAATGTCCTCTCATATTGTATTCTATACTGACGGTTCATTATCAAACGGCCGTGCAGGTGCAGGAATTTACTGTCACGAGCTGAACATAGAATATGCTCAACCTCTAGGAAAATATTGTACAGTCTTTCAGGCTGAGCTATATGCTATTATGTATGGAGTGCAAATTGCACTTCAAAAGAAAATTATGTTCAGAACAATTTATTTCTGTTCAGATAGCCAAGCAGCTATCAAATCACTCAGTGCTTCCAGTTCTAGATCAAAACTGGTAATCGCATGCCGGAAAGCAATCGAAGAACTTGCTGAAGGCAATGGATTAAACCTTCTATGGGTACCCGGACATAAGGGAATTTTTGGAAACGAATGCGCCGACGAACTCGCTAGAGCTGGGTCGGAAAAGGAATTTTACGGACCAGAGCCGGCTGTCCCAATATCACCATGTTGGTTCAGAAACCAAATTCAAACTTGGTCCTCTAACCAGCATGAACGATACTGGGAAGAGTTGGACACTTGTCGTCAAACTAAATTATTTTTAGAAAAACCATCTCCAATCATATCGAGTTACTTATTAACTTTAAATAAATTTCATTGCAGCATCTTGATCAGAGCACTCTCCGGTCATTGTAAACTCAACTATCACATGCACAACATTCAGCGTGCTGAATCTCCAGTATGTGGTAGTTGTGAATCAGATGTGGAAGATCCCTTCCATCTTATATGTAACTGTTCCTCATTTGCCAGACTACGTTTTCGTACTCTGGGATCTTACGCTTTAAGCGAATCTGAGTTTAAGAAATTAAACTTAAAAAACATTCTATCATTCCTTACCGAATGTAGAAAAGAGCTTTAATGCTAATAATCCCTAGTGGAAAGGCTTTATGCCATCTTAAATAGATTGAATTTATTTCTTCCTTTTATAGGTTTTTCAGGTTTCTCAGGTAAATGATGAAATCTTGGATAAAAAAAGGCTAGGCACAATTTTCCCGTATGTTTGGATAACGTGCCGCTATTAAGCCTACCCCCATTCTGATACCTGATACCTGAACAATTGGAATTGAATTAGAAACTTCTATGGGGAAAATTATAATTGTTGCCGCATATTTGCCTTTCCAATGCAGCGGTGAACAGAAAAATTTTTTGAAGGGAGATTTACAAAAACTCACCAGAAATAAATCTAAATTTTTTATTATTGGTGACTTTAATGCAAAACACCGATCTTGGAATAATATTTCATCAAATTCAAATGGGAATATTTTATTTAACGACTGCTCTGCAGGTTATTATACTGTTGAATATCCTAATGGGCATACTTGTTTTTCTTCAATTAGAAATCCCTCCACAATTGATTTGGTTCTAACGGATTTAGGCGAGCATTGTAGTCAATTAGTTACTCATGCGGACCTCGATTCAGACCACCTTCCAGTAACATTTTCTTTATCCCAAAGTCCCATTGAAAACCCTTTAAAATCAACTTTTAATTTTCAAAAGGCTAACTGGGAGCGATATATGAATTTTATTGAACGTAATTTAGATGTAAACGTTCCACTGAATTCAATAGAAGATATTGATTTGGCTGTAGAAAATTTGACAACTTCAATAGTCAATGCTAAAGCCGCTTCAATACCCAAAGTTAAACATACATTTAATCAACCTTTAATTGATGATGATCTTCAGTTTTTGATACGACTGAAAAACATTCGTCGACGCCAATATCAACGTACTAGGGATCCTTATTTGAAATTAATTTATTGCGACCTTCAAAAAGAGATCAAACGTCGTTTAAATTTCATTCGTAATGAAAATTTTGCTAAAGCAGTAGAGGACATAAAACCCTACTCAAAGCCATTTTGGAAATTAACTAAAATTCTGAAAAAGCCCCAGAAGCCAAGTCCTACTTTGAAAGACGGGGATAAACTTCTTTTAACGAATGCAGAAATAGCTCAAAAATTAGCCCAACAATTTGAGTCTGCTCATGATTTTAATTTAAACGTTGTAAGTCCAATTGATGCTCAAATTTCCCTTGAATTTGATGATATTCTATCTAAACAAAATGTATTTGAAAGTTCTTATGAGACAAATATTGATGAACTTAAATTGATTTGCAAAAAATTTAAAAATATGAAAGCCCCAGGGGAAGATGGGATTTTCTATATTCTTACTAGCTGATCCCGTACGAACTTCGTTTCGCTTAAAATCATTTGTACGTAAAAAAGAGTTTAGAAATTGAATTCGAAACATTCTTTCGACAATTTTAGGGGAAAAAATCAACAGTGTTTAAAGTCGCTACTATTACTATTGCTTGAAATTCAAATTAAATGGTTGATTGGCTTTTTATTAAAATTTATGGGAGAGTGTTTTCTTCTCGATCGGTTGCAAAATCTAGACATTATGGCAGAAACATGTGCTATTTGATTATGTGCACGACTCTTTTGCTTGACCTTCACACTTAAATTGGTATCAATTAAAAAAAAATATTGCACAAAACACTGAACCATCGATGAAACCCTCTTTTTCTTTCCCATGGCCCGAAATTCGATAATTGAAACCAATTTTACGTTCCTCAAAACTCCCTTTTTGCTATTTTTTTTTTCAAATTACATATATGTAAAATAACGTCAGGAACTTGAAAACAATGAACAGTGAATATAGACGCCCCTTTCGCCGACCCTTGACACGGAACATGCTACCTGGAGTCAATTGCTCATAGTTTATAACCCTCATCTGAACATTTTCATCTCAATTCGATGCATGATCACGACAATATCGCGAAAACAGTGAGCAATTAACATGGACGGCCTTTTTTTGACCACGATTCAAAACTTGACACCTGAAATCAATTATCTTTTCTGTTAAACTCCCATGTGTCAATTTTCATTACAATTCTATGCTCAATCAAGAAAATATCGTAAAAACAGTGAACAGATAATAACCCCTTTTGCCGACCCCTGAGTCAAGATTTGAAACCTGAAAGCAAAAGAGCGTCCCTCAAAACTCCTATGCGGAAATTTTCATCTCAATCCTATGTAGAATAACGTCAAAATCGCAAAAACATTAAAGTTGGGTATGGACGACTCCTTCAGCCGCCTTCTGATCCGCAATTCGAAACTTGAAATCGATTGCTCGTCCCTCAAAACACTCATGTGCTAATTTTCATCACAAAACGATCTATAATAAGGCCAGTATAGCAAATTCATTAATCAGTGGATATGGACAACCCCTTTTGCCGACCCCTAACCCTAAATTTGATAACTGTAATCGATTGCTCGTCTCTCAAATCACTCATGTGCAAATTTTCATCACAATCCGATGTATAATAACGCCAATATCGCAAAAACATTGATCAATGAATATGGACGACCCCTTTAGCCGACCCCTGACCCTAAATTTGATAACTGTAATCGATTGTTCGTCTCTCAAAACATTCATGTGCAAATTTTCATCACAATCCGATTTAAAATAAAGCCAATATCCCAAAAACATTAATCAGTGGATATGGACGACCCCTTTTGCTGACCCCTGACTTTAAGTATAAAAACTGTAATCGATTGTTCGTCTCTCAAATCACTCATGTGCCAATTTTCATCACAATCCTATGTATAATAACGCCAATATCGCAAAAACATTCATCAGTGAATATGGACGACCCCTTTGGCCGACCCATGACCCTAAATTTGATAACTGTAATCGATTGCTCGTCTCTCAAAACATTCATGTGCAAATGTTCATCACAAATCAATGTAAAATAATGCCAATATCGCAAAAACATCAATCAGTGGATATCGACGACCCCTTTTGCTGACCCCTGACTTTAAGTATGAAAACTGTAATCGATTGTTCGTCTCTCAAATCACTCATGTGCCAATTTTCATCACAATCCGATGTATAATAACGCCAATATCGCAAAAACATTCATCAGTGAATATGGACGACCCCTTTGGCCGACCCATGACCCTGAATTTGATAACTGTAATCGATTGCTCGTCTCTCAAAACTAACTAAAAAATTTAAAGTGCTTTCAGGCAACTTTTTAATCTATATATATAAAAAGCAATTATCTGTATGTTTGTTTGTTTGTTTGTTTGTTTGTCCTCTATAGACTCAGCCGTCTTAAGAGCTAGAGATCTGAAATTTGGCATGGATGCTCATTAGGACCAGGAATGATGAAAAATGTTATAGATTTTTGGATGACCCCTTCCGAAGGGGGTCGTCCATACAAGACAAATATTGTTTTCGCGTTATTGACGTTATTTTCCGTCGGATTGTGATGAAAATTTGCACATGAGTGTTTTGAGAGACGAACAATCGATTACAGTTATCAAATTTAGGGTCAGGGGTCGGCCAAAGGGGTCGTCCATATCCACTGATTAATGTTTTTGCGATATTGGCGTTATTATACACCGGATTGTGTTGAAAATTTGCACATGAGTGTTTTGAGAGGCGAACAATCGATTACAGTTATCAAATTTAGGGTCATGGGTCGGCCAAAGGGGTCGTCCATATTCACTGATTGATGTTTTTGCGATATTGGCGTTATTATACATCGGATTGTGATGAAAATTTGCACATGAGTGCTTTGAGAGACGAGCAATCGATTACAGTTATCAAATTCAGGGTCATGGGTCGGCCAAAGGGGTCGTCCATATTCACTGATGAATGTTTTTGCGATATTGGCGTTATTATACATCGGATTGTGATGAAAATTGGCACATGAGTGATTTGAGAGACGAACAATCGATTACAGTTATCAAATTTAGGGTCAGGGGTCGGCTAAAGGGGTCGTCCATATTCATTGATCAATGTTTTTGCGATATTGGCGTTATTATACATCGGATTGTGATGAAAATTTGCACATGAGTGATTTGAGAGACGAGCAATCGATTACAGTTATCAAATTTAGGGTTAGGGGTCGGCAAAAGGGGTTGTCCATATCCACTGATTAATGAATTTGCTATACTGGCCTTATTATAGATCGTTTTGTGATGAAAATTAGCACATGAGTGTTTTGAGGGACGAGCAATCGATTTCAAGTTTCGAATTGCGGATCAGAAGGCGGCTGAAGGAGTCGTCCATACCCAACTTTAATGTTTTTGCGATTTTGACGTTATTCTACATAGGATTGAGATGAAAATTTCCGCATAGGAGTTTTGAGGGACGCTCTTTTGCTTTCAGGTTTCAAATCTTGACTCAGGGGTCGGCAAAAGGGGTTATTATCTGTTCACTGTTTTTACGATATTTTCTTGATTGAGCATAGAATTGTAATGAAAATTGACACATGGGAGTTTAACAGAAAAGATAATTGATTTCAGGTGTCAAGTTTTGAATCGTGGTCAAAAAAAAGGCCGTCCATGTTAATTGCTCACTGTTTTCGCGATATTGTCGTGATCATGCATCGAATTGAGATGAAAATGTTCAGATGAGGGTTATAAACTATGAGCAATTGACTCCAGGTAGCATGTTCCGTGTCAAGGGTCGGCGAAAGGGGCGTCTATATTCACTGTTCATTGTTTTAAAGTTCCTGACGTTATTTTACATACCGTCAAACGGGGCATCATGCAACAGCGGGGTTGAATGCAACATTTATATAACACCACACAGATTCAATTTTTAATTTAATGTAAAGAGATAAAGTTATCTTTTAATGATTACAAAATGATGATGACATAGTTTCTTGAATCCTTAGATAGTTTTTTTAAGTTTTTGATTTTCATATAAAATTTGAAAAATCGAACAATGAATGTACAATTTTTAACATTTTTCGATGCCGTAAAAAACTTTACCCAGTATGACGGATTGGCTTGATAATATCACCTACAAACTTTATACTGGTTTCCTCATCCTATGCCAACATTGATCATGTGGAAATATTTTTCGAACAATCACTCAATTTTTTTAAATAAATATTTTTATAATTCAGTTACCCGTCTGGGGTAAAATGCAACAAAATGAAAATCGGAACAAATTCTCATAAATCGCGTTTCCATATGCTGAGATATAATTGTTTTGCATTATGCGTTAGTTAACATTAAAATTTCATCCATTCCTAGATTTATTTCTATGATTTCAGCTAATAGATTATTTTGTAGTATTTTTTACCCCTAAATGTATGCAGAAGATTAACACTTTTTTCTTAAAAATATTTTTGTCAGAAAAAATTAAAAATTTAATTCGAACAAAACCAAAATTTACTGCAATTGGTGCTTTATGCGTTATGACATCACAAATGTATCAAAAACTATGAATTTTCAATCGTTTTCATTTGATTTTTCATAAATCACAGAGTTTGTTGCAACTTACCCCTTTTTCTTAGTAGGGTGAAAATCGCATGTTTTTGTAAATTTAAAAATAACTGGTGAAACCAATATTTTTTTTGACTACGTCAGTTTGGTGGCCCATCTACCTTAAAACTTTTGATGTACAAGAGGTATGATTATCTGTAAACATTAATATTTTAGAAGCCATTGAAGTTGAAAATTGTTGCATGTTGCCCCAGTTGACGGTATACAGTCCCCCACAATCATGGGTCACACACAAATATTAGTCACCGGCCATTTAAACTGCTGATATCTACTGAACTAACTGAAAATTTTTCATAGTGCTATTTTTAGTTTATCGATAATATCATAAAAGTGCATTAAAAATATTATGTGTGCGCTTGATGCCAGTAAAATTGCTGTTAGAATAGTTTTTATCATAAGCTAATAATTATCTGTTGAACCATAGCAAAAAATTCCAATGTTATAAGGTTGACATCTTAAACCGTTAAGCCCCTTATGCGGGTATTTGAAGAATTCCAACAAAATATATAGGTATCATATAATCAAAAAGGACGAGTCAAAGTTTTCCAAATGAAACTGAGCAAAGAAAACGCGAAATTTCAGAATTATTTGCAAAATAATATTGACCCATAATTGTTACAACATCTACCAAATTTCACACAATCATGGGTCACTTTTTTGTTAGCAAAGCAAAACATTTCTTGGTTGCTATAGCTCGACCCAAATGCCCCTTGAATTTATACAATCAAAGAATGCCCCTGAATGTTTGCCAGAAACGCGGTGATTTCCATGTTGATATTCGGGTGTTGCCATGGACTTCTATGTGACTAATAATTGTGAGCAATTTGACTAATAATTGTTACAGGCTACAATTTTGACCCATAATTGTGGTTTTGCAAAACGCTGATTGTTTCGGTAATTACTGTTATTTTTTAACAACACTGACAATAAAAGCACATTTAAACTTGAAGAGGAAGCATTTAATGACTGAAATTCATGCAAAGCTTGATATTTGGTCAAATAACACCCAAATAAACAAGCATTTTGTGGTGAATCGATACGTTAAGTGACTAATGATTGTGGGGGGACTTTTTGAATTTGAAAAAAAAAATAGCAAAAAGGGAGTTTTGAGGAACGTAAAATTGGTTTCAATTATCGAATTTCGGGCCATGGGAAAGAAAAAGAGGGTTTCATCGATGGTTCAGTGTTTTGTGCAATATTTTTTTTTAATTGATACCAATTTAAGTGTGAAGGTCAAGCAAAAGAGTCGTGCACATAATCAAATAGCACATGTTTCTGCCATAATGTCTAGATTTTGCAACCGATCGAGAAGAAAACACTCTCCCATAAATTTTAATAAAAAGCCAATCAACCATTTAATTTGAATTTCAAGCAATAGTAATAGTAGCGACTTTAAACACTGTTGATTTTTTCCCCTAAAATTGTCGAAAGAATGTTTCGAATTCAATTTCTAAACTCTTTTTTACGTACAAATGATTTTAAGCGAAACGAAGTTCGTACGGGATCAGCTAGTGTAATATAAATGTAATGATGAATTGGTACAAATAAAGACATATTTAAAAAAAAAAAAAGGTAATAGTGTTTCTGAAAGCCGTTCGATTTTGGCATAAATTTTTAATCTAAAATCAATTCCATAATTAAAATTCTGTAGATGATTTATAAAATTAAAATCACGTTTTTTAATTAAAGAAATAAGAAAACAAGCTCCAATTTTGCTTTTAATGTTTATTTTTTAGCTGGATTATTCATTCAAAATAATAAGTATGCGACTTATTGCAATATAAATCTCTCATCGGAAAAGTCATCATGATAATTTGGTCTAGATTGTTAAGCTCTTTAACGAACTGAATCTGAATCAAATTTTTGACGATTAGTTATAAATCTGAATTCTACACCTGTACTCAGAATTTGAATTATAGATTTGTTTTCTAATTTCAATGCAATCTCTAAAATATAAAAAATAACGTATCCAGATTTCAGATTCCAATTCAGCGTTTCCATCACAAGCCAAGAATTTAAATTTTCTTAGGACTCTCAACCATTTTTTACCAAGATTTTCATCTTTTAGGATGATTCATCCCTTAACTCTGAACCATAAACCTATAATTTTAATTCTGATGTTTTGGGTTTCAATCTGAATTTATTTTTAAATGAAATTATTTTATCGGCTATATCGGTGGAATTGTATATTCTTTGAGAAAGAATATTTAAGAATTGAAAGAATATAGACGGATAGAAGATTAGAATAAGGTGAAAGATGTTGAAAATGAGCGGGAGGGTAATTTTAATTTGAAAACTTTTCATCACATTTCATCGTTTTGTTCCTCACGGGCCTACTACCTTGCAGTGGTTGATACTGATAGAGTTGTAGCAACCACTGCAAGGTAGTAGGCCCGTGAGGAACAAAACGATGAAATGTGATGAAAAGTTTTCAAATTAAAATTACCCTCCCGCTCATTTTCAACATCTTTCACCTTATTCTAATCTTCTATCCGTCTATATTCTTTCAATTCTTAAATATTCTTTCTCAAAGAATATACAATTTCACCGATATAGCCGATAAAATAATTTCATTTAAAAACAAATTTACGGTGATTAACTCTTCATTTCGAGAATCTGAATTTATTATTTTCATTATTACTTTTCATTCGACTTGCGCATTTGAAAAACAAATGTGATTAAATTTTAAAAAAGATGATCAATCTGATTCAAAGTTTTCAACTCTGAATCGCCATTTTGAAACTTTATAATATTAGGATTTCACAATAGAAATTTAAACCTTTTTGAAAATGGGAGTTTAAGAACTTCGAATGAAAATGAAACCAGAGCCTCTACAATGAGTATATCCTCATTTAAAATTTCATGTTCAGAATCTCACTTCTATCACCAAGACAGAAAAATTTGAAAAACTTAAACATAATTCGGATTAGTTTACGAGGTTTTGAATTATCTCTGAGTTAGGATTGTTACTTGTAAAAAACCTTGCTCAAAGATCAAAATTTGATAGAAAATTTCAAATTTCAAGAGTAGAGAAGAATACCTTGCATGCTTTTCTGGACCCTCATGGGGGGGGGGGGGGGGGTTTAACCCCCAAAACCCTCCCCGTTCCTACGGCCATGATTCTATATAATCAATATTGCACAATGAATCAAGTGATACATAGCTGGGAACAAGCAATACAATCTCACTGTTTGAGGGAATCCTACTTTCAAATGCATCAAATATGACGCCGGCCAAGTCCGTGTTTAGGGGAGTTTAGGGGGAAATGGTGATGATGATATTTTCACTTTTCATCTTTCAGTAATAATTCTCAAATCGAATTTGGGTGGTGGTATTTCATGCATGAAATTTTGATGCAGTGAATCCAGAGTGATCCTCCCCAAATGTGAAAGATTAACTTCCAAATTAACTTGATATCAGGGAGGGGGAATTCCATACAACTTTTGTTTTAATTTCTACGAACTAAAAGTTCTGGCGCCTATTTTGTCAAGCAATTTTCGTTTTCTTTGGTGGGGTTATTTTCACCATCACCATGGTCAGGGCATAAGAAGCAACCATCCAGAGTTCACGTGTACTGGATGGCAAATCAAAGCTTGCTAAGCATAAAATTGTGCAACTGCTACAATTTGAAGGGGGAAATTTTGGCGAATGTTTTTTTTCATTTACTGTTCAAAGCACGTGGTACCGGTACGAGATATTTAGATGCAATAATGAGCCTAAATGTTAGATACTACATGTTGGATACTCCAAATATTGACTAACATTTTAGAGGCTTTCAAAATGGTACTTACCGCTGCTGGGGGGCTTTGAGGGTCTACAAAAACAAACAGTAAACTAAACAGTGAACAATGAATTGACTTCTTCTGCTGGATAGCTATTCGGACAGAGTGCTTAGAAACTGATTAACCGTTTCCATAAGTTACATAGCATAGCATAGCATGGGGTGACTACACACTTAGAAAAATCCTTGGAATTTTACATGAAAAGGCATGGGTAGAAGGGAATCGGGTATTTACATGTGATGATACAAGTTATTTCATGTAATTCTACTTGATTATACTTGAGATGTAAACTCACTTCTTCATGCTTTTTGAATGCAAGGAAATTTACATGTCTGTTTTTGTTTACAGTGAATTTACATTTTCAGCTTGTTTTGTACTCTTATCTCAGTATTGTCAATTTATTAAGACAACGCTATAAAAAAAAACTATAACTATGGAATACACTGAAGAAGGAGTGCTTTTCAAGTTAAGAAAAACGATCTTGAAGTCTTTTGATATAATTTATTGAACAACGGCCCGTCATTAGAAATTTGAAATAACTGCTTGATTTATTGAAACAAAACTTATCGTTGCATCCCTTGATGAGGCGATGAGCTCAAAAATAATGTCACTGATTGTTTTTTAACTGACGTTTAGATTTATCGATGTGGTGTATTCTGCATCTATGAACTTGGCCCGCCAATTAACACTGGCATTTCCGGAAACTATCTTCCCGGGCTTCCCCTAAAAATGTTTTCTCATCGATCCATTTCCGTCTTCGTTCTTTCCTCCTACATCGTCTCACTGTGCGCATCGATACGGCTGGCTCCGATTGAAAAAATGCTTTTCTCTTGGAGACACCTAATAAGTCGGTTTGTCAGCTGCCGTTCTCTCTGCACGTTCTCTGATCCCAAGGGCAGGGATAAGCCGAATTCAATTTTATACACCGGAGCCATCGATTCATAAAACCCTGGGCAGTAATCCGCCGTTCATGTTTTTTTTTCATTTGCTGTTGTTTGTACACTGTACATAGGTTGTGCGCTAAGAGCTCGCCACTTGCGACAATTTCATCTGAAAAAGAGAAGATATTTTAGTATTCTGAGAAAAACTTTAATTTGAAAATTTTTAGCTTACAAGTTTGTTATTAATCGAGACCCCTTTAACCGTCATGATTTGAGGAAGGCTGGTTTTCTCCCACGCAATGCTTTTGTTGAAGATTTCACTGGCCATCGAGCACTGCTTGATTTTGGCCACATGTGATAATTGAATCATAATCTGTAAACCTGTGAAAAATAAAAAAAAATCAGGCTTAGTCAATTTACATCGTAAGAATGTTTGATTTGCACTTTCCCTGGAATCGAAAAATTATGCTATTCAAACTAGGATTGGGGGTAGGCAAAAAAAATTATTATGGATTTTTTTTTGTTTTGAGAGCAACACACCGATAAAAGATACATCCGAAACTGAGCTGCGGTTCTTACCTTTCGACCATATCCGGTTCGGCTTAGCACGGTTTGCCTTGTTGAAATCCTTCGATTATTGTTTCAAATTTCTTTCCTCAATAAAGTGATTTGATTTGCGCCGTGCGTTGGACATTGAAACGAAATTGTCAGGCTTCAGGACGGCCTCCTGGCAGATTTTGACCGATTATTACAGCCTAGAACTCGGCTAAACATTTCCTCAGCTTCCCTACTGGATCCCATTGGTTGGAAACTCTGTCGGGATACTGCAAACCTTGAGCCTTCCACTCTTTTCTATCAGGTGATTCCGGTCTCCTCTCAAAACTCGTTGGTCTCTGATTTCCCCGGTTGGTGTTTAAAGTTATTTGGAAAGGTTGGCATTCATCCACCGGCAACCGAATTCTTGACATTCGAAGATTATTAATCTATTGAAACGATTAAAACCAATTCACTTCAGAAACTTTAAAACGACGGATGACTTTTAATTTTTTGGCCCATCTCACCTCACGTTTATTAGTAGCTTAACAAATTACCAGGGCTTAACGATAAAAACATAAGAATAATAAGAATAAGAATTATTCACATAAATTTAGATAAGAATATAGATACAAGATTAATAATTTAATTGAAGATAAAAAATTTTTTTTATTCAAAATAACACTCTAAAGCGGGTTAGTTATTATACCGAATTATGCCCTGATAATATGTTGCGATGCTGGTGAATGGATGGCGAGATAGTCCAATATTTCCGGGAATGTAAACAAGTGGACAAAAAGTCTGTTCAGTGAAGTCTGGTAGAAATAGGTCGAAACAGGTAGAAAAGGATGGAAAAGCATTGATTCTTTTTCCAACTGACTTCGTTCGATTTCTACCATTTCGAAACGAATCCTCCTGCCGAGCTGAATCGGGTTTGACTATAGTTTCGATCTATTTCAACTTGCTTATTGAACAACGACCTGACTAGTTTCGGCCACAAACATTGGCTCATTGAAAATTGTTGACCAGTTTACAGAAACCAATTTCTACCTGAGATTGAACAAAGCTAAATTAGGTAACACAAAATTTAAAAATCGTTCGCTGGCTTCTTAAATTATAAACAAGTTTTTATAAGGAAATTCGTTCAGATTATGTTCTCGAAGATGTACTGGAGACAGGACAAGTTTGAGAATATTATTGCTATTGGGAACGACAAAGGGTCAAAGCCTGCAGTGGACCGACAGAACCAGTAGCAGCGTGGAATCTAACAGCAAGGCTGACGAGAAGCCAGGAGATTGAAGGATAAGTTCTTTGTGATCCCGATGTTAAGACCTTCGTCCTGATTTAGTTTAAATTCCTCCCTAGAGGCTGTTGTCTTCCCTTTGGTGGCAGCAGTTCGAAAGCTTGGCGCTAGTTGAACAGTATCGGAACATCGGATGAATTGCCAACCCAGTTGAGTCTTGCGGAGAGATGCAGCGCTTTTAGAATTTCAGAAGTCCAGAAAGGGATCCGTTCTTATATTCCCTATCAAAGTAAGTTTTTAATGCCTTCTGGTAATACGAAGAAAAAAAAACATGATTAATGTTTGCTGAGTCAAATATTTTGAGAATACAGTTAAATTTTCTTGGTGCATTTAAATATCACAGTTTAAATTGACTGTATCTCAGCACCTGATAAAGTAATAGGTTCTTATTTAAACTAGTTTTATGCAAAACAAATCTATAGGCTAGGAAAAGATTAATTTAATTTATTTATTTTTTAACTTACCGGTATTTAATTTGGTGTGGGTGAGATTAGTTGTATATTTAAGCCACCTGTACAATAAACTCATTTCCAAGGGCACATCAACTACCGTCCGATTTAACATCCGTAAATTTGTAAAGTGCATTCGACTCTAGAAAATAACGAGATGAATTTAAATACAGATAACATTTTCCAATTTGTGCGGAGGTTCATTTTTTTGAAGCATAATAACTCACTTGAATTTTCTTTCAATGATTAAAAGCTGTAATATCAGGATTTCACTATACGCTTATACTTACAAAGTGTTTGGAAAAATTTCATATGTCCAAACATGAAATCGAAACTGATTGCAACCCGTTTTCATTCCAAACTCACCGAGACAAAATTTTCGCGACTTTGTTCAATCACCAACGGGCAAACTTTTTCGAGCGGCTGTTTGACTTGCAAAGTCATGTAAACGTGTACCCATGTCAAGCCATGTAAATTCCCTTATGATCAAATGTAAAAAATTGTGTTGTTACATGAACACGCACAAGGAAACAAAACGTCCACGGAGGTTTTACATGAAGTAGCTTTATAATTACATGAAATCGCCCGATTCCTTTCTACCCATGTTCTTACCCGTAATATTACATGGACTTTCAAGCGATTTTTGTTTTCGATTTCAAAAACTGAAAATTCCTTGCAACGTAACATTACATTTTTTTTTCTGTGTACACACATCTTGCATTGGCTGATACACATGGTACAACTAACAATCAAAACCAGCATAATATGCCAAAACGAGAATCTGGATTCAATTCTCATTTCAAATGTTGATTTTGAAAATTAGTGTGGTACAATAATGCACACCACGACAAGTCAATGTAATCATAATAGGGAAGATCTAAAACAGCAAAAAAAACTCTTTAGGTGCAGAGAACTCATACGACCCATAAAGCTGTTTTAGATAGGAATGGGAAAGGTGGAATTGAGGGAATCTTACTTGGCAGATAGGATTGATGAATGGTATATTGAATAAAACATGAAACAATCTCACCAAAGTCCCTCGTCGTCCAGGATTGTTGAATATGACGTTAAACACACGATTTGTCCTTCGTTGCGGTACTTTCTTCTCACATTTTCCAAGGAGGTGAATAACGCGAAAGCGTTAACATACCAGAAAAAAAGAATTTAAAAAAATCTCACATTATCCAATCGAAGCAACTCAATTTTCCCCCCTAGCTCGGGCGGGGGACAAAATATTCACAAGGCATTTATGTTGAAGCTTGGTGCCACATAAGCCAAGCTGTTTTAATCTTTTTACACAAACTTCACAGGTTAAAATTACTTATTTATCATTATTTATTTAAGACATGCACTAGAACAAAATCATCTTTTTTATCCCTAATTTTCAAAACCCTAAAAGTCATCGCTTTCTGTTATAAAACGAACCGGCACCCCGAGCGCCAAATTTTACCACATACCACATACCACATAATTAGAATTTCTATAGATTCACACAATTGAAAAACGAAAATAATTGGAATTATCAGCAAAGCGAAAAAAAACGCGTGCGATGTCAATCAATCATCGCCTACTCCTTCTGATGAACCGTTTCCATAATTTACAGCTTTTAAAAACCAACCATTTTCATATTTTTGGAAATCCACATAGAGGAAGAAAAATAAATTAGATCCCGAGTTATAGGGCCAAGGCTGCGATTTCAGAGCTTCAATAGCCTTCGAGGAATTCATACGGGGGATTAGAAAATTGATTATATTATTAAATCTGAGGTTTATCATGGTTCAACAAAGTTCAAAATTTCTGAATAAATAAAATTTAAACAAACCAATGTACAAGAAGATTATCCATCTTAAAAAGTTAGATAATCTCCAACAGAAATTTTCATTAGATAGGGGATAGGAAAGATAAAAAAAACAGATTCATGTTTTGAAGAAAAAGTTTAAGGCCAAATCTATTCAAGCTTCCTAAAAAATGATGTTAAAAAATGTTTTTCGTGAAGGGAAGAATTAGCATTCAAGGGAAATAATTTCAAATATTTTTTACTCAAAACTTCATAAGAATAATTTTTTCAATAATTTGAAAACGATAAACAGAGCGAACAATCTCAATAAAAACTTTAAACAGACTAACAAAGTTTACATGGCCAAACTTGGGCCAATTTCTTATAATGATGAATATAAAGCTTTCAAAATTTTGAAAAGTCAAACGAATCATTTTGATTTGTATTTTATGTGAACCCGAGCAAGGCCGGCTTAAATCAGCCGGGTAAATATATAAATGAATGTTTATCTGTCTGTCTGTTCCCTATTCATAGAATCGAAAACGACTCGAAAAAACTACCAATCAATGGGAAATTCGGTATGTTGAAGTTTTTGAGGTCGGAGATGGTTTCTAAAATACTTTAAACTCGCTCCAACTTGAAGGAAGGGGGATTCCTATACAAAATTCATAAAAATGAGACACAATTCGAACAATTTTTGGAAACTTCTGAACTAATAAACGTAAAATTTGGAGTGAAACCGTTTTCAAGAGCGGGAATGGTTTCTTCAATACTTTCAAACGCTTCTGAATGCAAAAAAGGCTGGCTCCCATACAAAAATTTAGACAGTCTAGAAGCTCGGATATCATGAAAAATAGTTTGCTTTTGAAAAGTAATGAAATTTGATTAAAAAGAAAGATTATTTTAATAATAATAATTTTATCGAAATTAATTTTTTTCCATGAAAGAGGTGGCAAAACACACCGGGTCAGCTAGTTATTTATAAGGCAAGTTGTGCCAGCTTTCCTGGCTAGGCAAGGGTAAAACATTCCAAGTTCCAACTCTAGTCCGTTTTTTTCATGTCAAATATCATTTCCAAAGTTCCAATTCGGTTATTTCTTGAAACCTTCCTGTACGGTTAAAAAAAAGGACAATCAGCCGGTTAGGGTCATATGGACCCGGATTACTTATTTGACTGTACTTTTAAAACTACTGAACCGATTTTCAAAAATTATACCATTTTGGAATTGTTCACATGTTCGCTATCTGTTTATGAAGAACCAAAATTATAATTTTGTTTTTTTTTTTAATTGAGCCGAAATACAATACAAAAGATGGCGTTTTGGAACAAAGATCGTGACCATCCTGGTTGAAATAATGAAAGTTCCCTATGTCATTAAATTAAAATAAAATAAAGGTTTTTTGTTTTCGATGTAATATGTCATAAATGGAAACAAAAGAAAAAAAATGAAATATTATTGATTTTTTTCTTTGGAAAATCATTGCATTTTTTACTGAATAATTATCTTATATTAAAAAAAATGGGAAAATAAATTAATTAATTATAAATATGTAGAAATTCTATGATTTAATAGGCACAATTTTCCCGTATGTTCCCGATCAGGAGAGCATATCATAATAATAACTCAAACGTATCTCACCAAGATATTTACATATGATTCAGTTATAATTAAGTACTCCAAATTTTCGATTCTAAGTTTCTCCAATCTGAATTATATCTTATTCTGATTGACAAACTTGACTGGGGTTGAGCTCATATTCATTGATCAAGATTTTTTTCGGATTGTGCTAAAATAAAATGATTATATCTTATTTTGATATACGTTCAACTTTTTCTGAAACACGGACATCGAAGTCAACGGCTCAAACCTTACATTAACGAGTTTCGCTCAACAGATTCATAAAATTGAATCATATTTTTGGGAAACCAAAAATGGGGCATGGTTTTATCAAATAATGTGGTTTATTGACATTCCACTAGAAAATTTTCTCGAAGCACTGATATCTTGATGAGTTATAATTTTGATATAATTTGTTCTGTCCAATATCAAACTATGCTATCTGAACGAGATATAATCTTGATAGGAGCATATCAAAAACTGATATAGTTTAGCTATGATCGTATAGATTTTTTGATATAATTTGAGATATTTTAACATCCTACGAGTACTAAATTATAACTCATCCAGATAGGAAAAAATTGAATATCAAAATATCTCATCTTGATATAATTTAGTTTTTCTCTTCTGATCGGGTTTGGAAAACGTGCCGCAATTAAGCCTACCTCTATTCTGATAAATTGATCACCAGCATCAGTTTCTTCAAAAAAAATTCATCACTATTGGTTGGAACTAAATGCAATGGACCAGAACGCCAATTTTTTCATTAAAATTCTTTGAAATATAGTTATAGTTTAATTGATTTTTTTTTAACTTTTCAAATAACCAGTTGTGATCTGTAAATCCAAGCACTTTTATTACTCCATTATAACTTTTAATATGTCTGAATTCATATCAATCAGTCGTTTTATGAAAACCATAAAAATCAAAAGTCAAATTTTTAAGAAGAATCTTAAAGCAGATGTTTGGCGATTTCAAAATGGTAGTTTTATGAAAATCGGTTCAGTAGTCTAGATTTAATAACCAAAACAATAATCCGGGTCTACGGTAACCCTATTCAAAAATCGAAAAATGAGAAATTTTAAAACTTCTCATTTTAGAAAAAGGGCTGAAAATTTTATGTTTGT
>NC_073693.1:340824074-340864361 GCF_029784155.1 Uranotaenia lowii
TAACGAATAGTTTGTTTTTGGCATTCAAAAACCGCTTTTTAAACCTTTGGCATACTTGAAAAGGCCTAAAAATGTAATGATGTATTCAAAAAGTTCGTAAAAGCATAATTATTCACTCGAACATAGTTAATATTAAGAAATAATCTTGATTTTTGTAGAAAAACAACGCCAATTGCTTTAACCAGAAAAGTATATTTATGTTGGATATATCCGTTTACCAATTTTAAAACGAATTGTAGAAGAAAATTTTGATGATTTTCAATCACTCATATTTTTACAAGCAATTCTCATAGTAGTATGTACTATTCTTGTTTTGCTCACTGTATTTATAGATTTTTAAGGAAAATCATTGTCTCCTCAGCGTTGGACGTTGAATCATTAATGAAATTTTTGACAGTCTTCGAAGCCCCGCTTTTTTTTCTTAAATACTATAAAAAAAAACCCGATTTAATACACTTTACAGTGGATTGTAGCCTTTCTTACAGCCTGTAAAATATATTTGGGTACATATAAAACAAAATGAACTATGAATTATGATTAATGAATTTCATACGCAATAAATCCAAAATGAATTTAGGAAAAAAAGATTCAAAGTTTTTATTAGGATAAAAGTATTTTTATATAATCATAATTTTCATATAAATTAACCTTTTTGAATGACTAGATTCTGGAATATCATGTATGATTCCGTTTCTATGACATTATAATCTAACTCAATTTACTCCTTTTGGAGTTACAGCATATGATATCTTCAAAATGGAAGAGGTATAAAAATTAAGAATACAATTTGAAAAAAGATGCCTGACCATGTATTTCAAATAATTCAACCTCTCAAGTATATGAAACAAATACATAGATAAAATTATTGGATAAAATTTCAAATGCTAGAGTAAAATACGATACCAAAATGTATAAAATCGGTACAATAGAGATTTTTATTCTGTTTTGTTGATTTTGTCTATTTCGTTAATTTTGTTAATTTGGTCATTTTTTAAATTATGTCAATAATGTCAATTTTTTAAATTTTCATGATTTTGTCATCATTGTTAGTTCAGTAAATCTTGTCAATTTAACCAATTTTCTATATTTTGTTTATTTGTCAATTTAAACAATTTTCATGATTTTGTCAACTTTTTCAAATTTGAAAATTCTGTCAATTTTGTCAAATTTGTCAATTTTGTCAAATTTGTCAATTTGGTCAGTTTTGTTTATTTTGTCAATTTTGTCAGTTTTATCAAATTAGTCAATTTTGTCAATCTTGTCAATGTTGTCAATTTTGACAGCTTTGCCAATTTTGTCAATTAAGTGCATTTCGTCGATTTTGTCATTGTCTCTTTGGCCAATTTTTTAAATTTTCAATTTCCTTCGACTCTGTCAAGTTTGTCAATTTTGTCAATTTGTCAATATTATAAATTTGGTCAAAATTTAGTCAATTGGGTCAATTTTGTAAATTTCGCCAGTCAATTTTGTCAATCTTTTCTATTTTGTCAATTTTGTAAATATAGTGAATTTTGTCGATTTTGTCTTTGTCAATTTTGTGAATTTTGACAATTTGGTCATTTTGGTCATTTTGGTCAATTTGGTCAATTTTGTCACTTTTGTCGAATCTTGTCAGTTTTATCAATCTTGTCAATTTTGTCAATTCAGTGAATTTTGTCGATTTTGTCATAGTCAATTTTGTCAATTCTGCCAATTTTCTCGATTTTGTCAATTTTAAAAATATTATCAATTTTTATGATTTTTTCAGCTATGTGAATTATGTCAAATCAATGAATTAAGCCAAGTTTTTCAATTTGGTCAATTTGGTCAATTTTTTATCAATTTTGTCAAGTTTTGTCAGTTTTATCAATCTTGTCAATTTTGTCAATTTAGTGAATTTTGTCGATTTTGTCATCGTTAATTTAGTCATTTTTTCAATTTTGTCGATTTTGTCAATTTTATCAATCTTGTCAATTTAATGAATTTTGTCGATTTTGTCATCTCTTTTGTCAATATTGTTATTTTTGTCAATTTTGTCAATTTTTTCAATTTTGTTAAATTTGTCATTTTTATCAATCTTGTCAATTTTGTCAATTCAGTGAATTTTGTCCATTTTGTCATCGTCAATTTGGTCAATTCTGCCAATTTTCTCGATTTTGTCAATTTTATAAATTTTATCAATTTTATGATTTTTTCAACTAAGTTAATTTTGTCAAATCAATGAATTATGTCAAGTTTGTCAATTTTGTCAATATAGTGAAATTGGTCTATTTTTTTGCAATTTTGTCAATTTTGTCATTTTTGTATTTGGTCAACCTGGCGAAAATGGTTAATTCGGAGTTCTTTCCTGTTTCTTCAACTTTGTCAATAATGATTATAAGCTTTTTGCATTATATGCATGTTCCAAAAAAATCCCAAATGCTTCAAACTCTACTATGGAGGGCTTGCTGGCGCTACTGTTTGGTTGTCATCTTCCATTGGCTTCAGCAAGTGAAAGTTCAGATTGACCTCCAAGCCGTCATCGTTTTTCTCTAGACACCAACCCCAACAACAACAACGCAACGTTAGATCTGAAGAGAGGAAGAGAAAAGGAAACAAAAAAACAAGCCCGAGAGCTTAAAGCTCGAGAGGATTCATTAGCATTTGCTTGTCTTATTGGATTTAATTTGCTTCCACGGGCGAAATACTCTCCTGTCGTTGCTGCTTAAGAAAAAGCTTCGTAAGCACGAACGGCACGTGAGAAGATGAGAGGATGTGCATACATCGTCCGCGTACCCGTGTTGTTTTCCCCTTCTCAGAGCAATCTGTGCCTGAATATAATGTTGGGCGAAGTTACTATCGCTTCCGTACCATGCAGTGTGGGCATGACGTACTCATCAACTACTTCATTAATTTCGGGGTCGTACCCCTTGGTACCCATTTTTAAGTTTAATATTTCGGAGCTTTGGTTTCCGAAATTTTTGGAATGGTTCGGTTGCAAACTGAACCATTAATCTGAAAAAATTAAACGATAGGCCGGGAGAATTTCAGTTGTTGTCTTCCTCCCACACGGTTCCTGTCACGATGACATCGAACCTGAGTGGGAGTGAAGCCTGTCTGTTCTCCCTTCCACACATTGACAGATCCATACTTTTAGATAGCAAGCGCGTATCAATGACGTCACGTATAATTTGACGTTATATACACGATAATCTTGATTTTAGTGATTGCTTGTTGTGGCTAGCAAGCCAAATTGACACGTTTTTTGGAGAGATGATTTTTGATATTTACTATGAAAAAAAAAATTTGAAACTATTTTGTATTTTTTTCTTTCTTTTATAGGTTGAAGAAGAAAAAAATCAAATGTTTCAAGATAAAAATCATTTTTATTGTACTGCTCAGTTTCACAAAAACGTCGAGAACAAAGTTTACAAAAATTCACACAAATACACAGACATCATCAGAACTCATCGAGCTGATTCGATAGGTACCTATAAAAGTATATCTAAGACCCATAATTAATGATCTCCCAAATCGACCGATAACTATACCTTTCTGTAAGAAAGGCAAAAACTGTTTTTGATTCCGTATATGATTTGATTTGAATGTTTTGATTTGAAGTTACGTATAAGATCATTGCATTGAGATGTTGTGCAAGGTTGTTGAAGTATCAGAAAAATTCATATTTTTAAAGATTTTATTAAAAAGTCAGTTAGCATTCAAAAATTATCAGATTTCAGGGTTTGTTTTAAATAAAATTTACTGGGATAGGATTTCTTAAACTTATCTAACTTAGATAATGTAATGCAATTTTTAGGTAAACTAACTTTCATGCAGGGCCATAGGAAGAACCAACTCATGGCGGGCGGGAGTCTGGTGATTGATTTTTATCTAAGTTTTTTTTTGCCCAAACAATGAATGAATTGAAAAAAACTTAAAATTTTTTTTTATCATATTTACCTTAAAATTAATAGTTTTCGATATTTAATCGAAACTCTAGAAAAAAGATACTTAAATCTATAAAATTTGTATAATGAAATCTTAGTTAACAAAATATGGGATTAAATTCCATCGATAATTTAAATCATTGAATATTTTCCATTCAGTCTAATAGGTTATTTGATTTGAGCATAAACAAGTTTATTTTTAAAGAAAGCCTTTAATTTTTTAAAGTTAAAACTTATTCTTTGCTTAAATTCAAGGTTGGAGCTTCCAAAAAGTGAAAGAGAGTTTGGGACTTCAGTGTTAGTTATTCTGTCTAAACCCTAAACATTTTGTTTCGACCAAATTTGTTATTTGAGAGATATTATTTGAAAAAAATTTTCTCGAGGGGCCTTATCAAATCATTGACCTACCCCTCGTATGTGGTGACCTTCGATTGTGATTCGACATCGAGTAGCAAAGTATCACAAAAACTAAGCGACACCTTTCCGGGTGGTGCAAATTAGTTCTGCCACCCCGAGCTCACTCAATCACTCGGCTAGAGAAGCTAGCAAAATAGATAAAGTTTGTTTGATTTTCACCTGTCGCCTTTCTCAGCCAAAAAAAAACCTTAATTTGACGACACCGGTTGACAAAAGGGTAGCCTCTTGGTATATTTCCGTCAAAGGCCCTCCGATATGAGCGATTATATAGCCTGGACAATAGCTAATATTCAATAACACTGAAGTGTGCCAATCATTAACCTGAACTTTCTCGTTGGATCGATTGACGGAATTGATTCCGGAGTATGATTAATTGACAAAATTTTTTTGATGAAGTAGGCTTGTAGAAAACAGAGTTGTTTTTTTTTTTAATAAAACCCATAGTCAATTGAGAACTGGGCTGAATTCGATATAAAGTATGCCGTGAAAAGTGTTTAAACTGACCAATATGAAAGTTTTTGGTCAACATTTCCAATAGGGATTGTTTTTCTATTAAACGTGTCCAGTTGCAGGCCATAAATTTATTCCGCTCACGATTATTTTTGTTTTGCCAATTTCTTCGTTTTAACAACTGTCCCGGATGCAATTTCGGGACATAACCAGGGAAAACCTAAATGAAGCAATAAATTTTGGTTCCAATCTCTCCAAGGAACTGCAGGGGAAGTCTCGATGGAAATAATGCCATTCCAATCACCCGGAGAGATGACAAGCTAGCTGCTCGGTCTGAGGAAGATTGAAAATCCGTAACCCTTCTGCTGCGTCTATGGAGAAAGGAAGAGCAACTCCTATTTTGTGCTGTGTCATAAAAATATTAACACAAATTGGCCCTCTCGTTGCCCTGTTCTTCTTCTGGTTTAACTTTATGCTAGCACAATATTTCTCGCTGTGAGCGCAACATTCATAATTTTCCACCCTTCCTGGCCCAGAGGGTGGTTTGTGGAAAAACTTCCGTCGTTCCATCGTTCCGTGTCGTCGTCATTTCCGCCTGGGTTTTTATTTGAGGGTGAATGAGTGGGTGGTTGAGAAAAGACTGAAGCAGGGAAGAAAAGGGTTGATATTTTTATGTTAATTCTTGGCGGCATTGTTCCTGAGATCCGGAGAGTCACCGGGACCACTTGCTGCGGATGTTCTTTCCTTTTTTCCCGGTTATTATTACTTTGGTAAACAAAAGCGTCGGTCAACAATGAAGGGGAAATGAAAGAAAAAGGCATCAGCTCTTATGACGAGAAAGGATGCTGAATGAAGATCGTGGGTGGGTTGGTGGCAAGGGAGAGTTGCATAATTTTTCCCTGGTTTGCCTCCGGGCTGGACAAGGTTCAGGGTTCATGGTTTTTCCGTGTTTGTGTTGCTACTTAACCCTTCGTTTCGGCGCTGCCAGAAATTTGTCCAGCATCCCGTCCGAAGAAAGATGACGCCTGAATTGCGCCCAACCAAATGATGAAGATGCCCCTGGAGACCGATAGAACGGCCCTAATGAGAGACATTTGAGCCATCTCCAAGAAAGGATGGTAAGGGTTGGAGTGTTTGGAAATTTTGACATTATTGGGAACAATGTTTATAGCTTTTGAATAGTTCAATTTTCCCTGTGTCTCTTGAGAAATCCTATTCTTTTTATGCTCGTTTAAAGTAAACATACCAACTTCGTTGATCATTCGAATACTTCGCTCTGATTAAACGATTTCAAGTCTCAAAATGCTTGTCCAAATCATCAAATCCAGAAGCATTTGGCGTATCGAATCGGACCTCAAATGATCGTGTAAATCACCTGAAGCAAACAAAACTGTTAATCGATCCCCAGCAAAAGGTGTCCGTCATTTTGTTTGAGAAGACGTGTGTTCCCGATTCATTGATGGGGCGTCTCTGCCTGTGGGAACTCTATTGGATACTAAACGATCTCGATCGACTGATCGATTGGATTGGACTGCACTGGGAAGAGCCTTCGAATTAGGGCGGAAAAACCGTATCAAATTTGGGTTGATTCGTTGATGGATTGGTTTTTTTTTTACTGATAGAAGAAATTTGTGAATCATCGTCCATCTTCGACTAAACTCGTAATTAAAAGGGGATTCGATTCGAACTAATCAAATATTTGTATTCGATTTCCATTATTTGGTGATCTTGTTTGCTCGTAAAAGGAACTGCTGAGGAACAAGCGGGCGCGGTCCTTAGAGCTCGATCTTGTTGAAAGGAGTGGGGGGAGGGAGGGGGGGTATGTTTATTTGATTTGAATAATATTCAAAAAACAACCGATTAATCAAGAACTTTAGACGTTCATTTTGAAAGAGTGGAGTGGGAAGTTGGAGGGTGAGATTGTCAGATCTTGTTGAGCTAAATAATAGGTACATATTTAGAAAAATTAAAATCTGAAAAGAAATTAAAGCTTGTATTTGTGAATTTTTTTTCATAATTGCCATGAGTTTGGAATGGTTTTAAACTAGGTTATTTTTTTTACTCTTTTGAATTTTCAAGAAAAATTATTTGGAATTATCGTATTGTGTTTATCAATCAAGTTCATTTCTCATTGTGTATTGTGGTCGAAGATTTCTATTTCTTAATCTCAATTCATTTCTAAAATTCAGTTATCTAATATACTGAATATTGAACTGAATTTGATCTGAAACGAGTGAAATGAGATTTCTATCCTTTGTTTAAAAAATTACAAATTTGCAACAAAGAATGTATGAATAAAGTAATAAATTGTTTTCATTACTTGATCGCTACAAAGTTCACAATTCTGTTAAACTATTTTTGAGAAACAATAAAATATTCATGAAACGAGGGGCCAAAAAATTGAACATTGTCAAAATTGTCCGAATTGTCAAAATTGTCAAAGATGTCATAATTGTCAAAATTGTCAAAATTGTCAAAATTGTCAAAATTGTCAAAATTGTCAAAATTGTCAAAATTGTCAAAATTGTCAAAATTGTCAAAATTGTCAAAATTGTCAAAATTGTCAAAATTGTCAAAATTGTCAAAATTGTCAAAATTGTCAAAATTGTCAAAATTGTCAAAATTGTCAAAATTGTCAAAATTGTCAAAATTGTCAAAATTGTCAAAATTGTCAAAATTGTCAAAATTGTCAAAATTGTCAAAATTGTCAAAATTGTCAAAATTGTCAAAATTGTCAAAATTGTCAAAATTGTCAAAATTGTCAAAATTGTCAAAATTGTCAAAATTGTCAAAATTGTCAAAATTGTCAAAATTGTCAAAATTGTCAAAATTGTCAAAATTGTCAAAATTGTCGAAATTGTCAAAATTGTCAAAATTGTAAAATTTTCAAAATTTTCAAAATTGTCAAAATTGTCAAAATTGTCAAAATTGTCAAAATTGTCAAAATTGTCAAAATTGTCAAAATTGTCAAAATTGTCAAAATTGTCAAAATTGTCAAAATTGTCAAAATTGTCAAAATTGTCAAAATTGCCAAAATTGTCAAAATTGTGAAAATTGTCAAAATTGTCAAAATTGTCAAAATTGTCAAAATTGTCAAAATTGTCAAAATTGTCAAAATTGTCAAAATTGTCAAAATTGTCAAAATTGTCAAAATTGTCAAAATTGTCAAAATTGTCAAAATTGTCAAAATTGTCAAAATTGTCAAAATTGTCAAAATTGTCAAAATTGTCAAAATTGTCAAAATTGTCAAAATTGTCAAAATTGTCAAAATTGTCAAAATTGTCAAAATTGTCAAAATTGTCAAAATTGTCAAAATTGTCAAAATGGTCAAAAATTTGAAATTGTCATTTGTACGGAAATCCAGGAATTCGACCATATTTCAAAGAAATATTAAACCTAAATAAATATGATATTTTTTAAAGGTAAAAGTTTTGCATTCTTCTACAAAGTTTAGATCTTCAATATCAAAAGTTTAAAAACGCATTTTTGTGCTGTTGGAAATTGTTCCATCATTTTCAGTTTAATTTTTCAAAAGTTGTGATGTTTATTTATTTTTCCAAAGCCTTCTTTCTTTCTCTTACACTAGAAAATCTGGAACCACAAACTGAAATTTCATCTGAACCAATTTTTTGTGCACGGTGCAATTGTCCTTATAAAATAGTAGGGCATGTCCTACTAAAGTAGGACATCTGGTTAGCCTGATCACTTTTATCGAAGAGTGCTGATAACCAAAACTAGGAATGCGTCCATCAGTTGTGGATGAGAATTGACAAAGCTCAACGCAGCCTACTGTGTCGGGCGCTTGTTCCTTCGAAAAACGACGCATTCCAGAACGTCGTCGTTGCCCGGTTGATGAAGATTAATTACTGCCAATTTGGAACACAACCGGAATCATAATAATCACTCACCCTTAAAATGCATTCATATTCCCTTCCGTAATTTAATCGCATTTATCACCACATGACCACATGCAGACGGCTGGAGTAAGGAGCTGCTCATAAATAGTGGATGGATGCACTGAAATACGAGGCTCTTCTTGGGTAAGAGATATGCATCAATCAACCCTCCTTAATACCGGACCATCAGCTTCGGATGGGAATGGGGGGATGATGATGATGATGAGGATGACGATAATGCTCCCACCGGAAGAGTCACCTGAGATGATGCTTCTGTGCTCGAATACGCTTGGATGCGTTGAGCTCTATGCAACTACCAAACCGCATCCAGCGATTAGCGAAAACCCGCGCCAAGCGATTACTTCCAGATTGCAGCACGTATGATTAAGTGTCATATCCTGGGACAAACAGCAACGGGAACGACGCACGGGACATTGAAGCTAACATATTCATTCGTCGACACCGGGTTGTAGCTAGGGAAGGATTAAGCCAAAAGGTTATGAATAATTCCGCTGCTTTCGAGGGTGCTGCTGCAGATGCCGGTTAAGTTTCGATGGGAAATCGGGAGTGATGGATTTCGCCAAAGTGCCATGCCATTATCCTTCCGAACAAACTGGGGCGTGAGTGTTCATCTATTGATGGCTGCTAGCAAGGATTTTGGGGATGAATTGGGAATATACTGTACTGTTTATAAGAATAAAATGGATGATAAATTTATAGACAATAATATTGTGATTTTCTTTTCGCACTAGAGTTTGCTAACAAAAATTTCGTCTATGTCAAATTTCGCTCTACGATTTTGCTTTTTTCTGTCATCGTAATAGGTGTACGGTTTGCCTTACAGCCAGCTTAAGGCTTTAACCAAAAACAATTAAATCCAGGTACTATCTTTGCTTTAACGGTTAGTATTTTTTTTACTCTATTCCGGAGGTTTTCAGCCGCAGGCTGGTTCACTTCTGATTACTGTTAGTCAATCGAGTCAATAATTTGGCTTCGTAAAATCACAGTTGTTAGCTTATATGCGTAAACAAATAATTCAAGATTGTACAAAATAAGGTGAGAAAATGATTAATGTAAATATCTGACACATGAAAAAAAAAAATGGAAAATGGAAAATTGCAAGCGAATCTAGTTATTCAAGAAAATCAGAATAACTTAAGGTTTTTATCGACTCGCTTAAAAAAAAGAATCTTAGTAGTCTGCATCATAAAACTGATGTGTTTTTTTTAACCTCTTCATTTTTAGCTTGTGATGAAAATTTAAAAATGTTTGAAATTCTAGTGTAAAACCGTTAAACGTTATTCTGGGTCGGAAAACCCCCATTGTAGACAACAATTATGAAGCAACTGATAAGGGAGAAAAATGGGCCATCCGGGTTCTAAGGACTCGATGCTCAATCTAGTTTTTTTTGTCTGATTCCGTCGGTTTTTGGAGAAACATTGAATCAGCAGAGGAAAGTAACCATTTTTTTAAGTTATCAATATTCGAATCTTTGTCTCTTTTGTTTGACCCCAAATATGCATTTGAAGCCTCAATTGAAAAGTTTTTGGAAGTAGAGTGATTCGCCAATCGTTGTCTTATGCCCCATCGTTGCACAGGATGACTAAAATTGTCAATATTTCAGTCGTTTTTAATTTTTTTCCAAAAACAATACTGAATCAAGTTGATTAGAATGTTTACTGATGAAATGAGGCTTTTAATAATATTTTCTGCCGTGAAAAGTGCACCTCATGACAATTTTGCTTTTTCTTGTTTCTGTCACGTAGTTTTTTTGCTTATTGTTATCTACAACCATGCGCGGTCCTTTGACCATGATGATCAACCCCAATTTTCAGAAAAAATTTTTTAAATGAAACTGCTTTTAGCTCATCCACACAATAATATCGAAATTTTCAATTATCATTCGGTTTAGGGTTTGATACTTTGCATCTGACAGTTTGGCTATTTCAATTACAATTGATAAGAACTCTTCACTTAAGAATCGTATAAAATATCAGAACTAACCTATCGTTACATGTTTTCATTATAATTCAAAATCATTCAAAAAAAAATATGGAATTATGTGTAGTTAGCTATTACCTACAAGAAGAAGAAAAAACTATTTTTCACTCTCTGAATAATTTATTTGATTCAAATTTGTAACATTTTCATTCGTATCAGTATTATGAAATTGAAAATCAAAGGGTGGTACGGGTGTTAATTAAAAAATGAGAATGTTTTCAATACCTTTCAGTAACTCAAATAAAGAGCGTAAAATTTTCTTTCTCCAAGAATATTGCTCTTTGGGCTCCCTAGAAACAGTAGGCGTGTTTGGTTTTGCTAGTTTGAATTTAGTCAAAGCAAAGATGGCGTCGAAACAGCACGTGCTCCGCGAACGCATTGTACGGTTCTACGAAACGCATTTCCAGCAAGGAAAAAAGTTCACGGTGGCACATTTTAATTAAGAAAATGTACCTGTCAGTACGGTATATCGTATCCTGGGTTCCCTGAACGTAGAACGGAAGGTCGGAAGAGGTCGTCCGGTGACGATAATGACGAAGCAGAGGAAGACATCGTTAAAGAAGCTGTTTGACAACAAGGACCTTACCAGCCTGCGTGACGCTGGTTGGAAATAGAGCTGCTCCCACGTATTGATCCATCGTACCCTCAAGATGGAAGGAATCGTCTGCAGGAAGAAGACGAGGTCGCCGGAGTACACGGAGGAGCAGATTGAGACGGTTAAATCACAGTGTCGGTGGATGACCAAAAAATACCGCGGGACGTCATTCGTTCTGGATGACGAAAGCTATTCTCCGCTGTCCAAAACGCATATTCCAGGAAATGATAATTACTACTCCAGCGACAAGTCATCCACACCGCCTGAAGTGAAATACAAGTTCAAGCACAAGTTTGAAAAAAAAGGTTATGTTGTACATCGCCATTTCCGACCGGGGCATTTCAAAGCCTCTTGGTTTAAGCCGAGCGGTCTGGCAATCAACCAACAAATCTATCAAGAAGAGTGCCTCGATAAAATCCTGCTGCCGTTCCTGAACGAGCATCACGCGGATGGGAAGTACGTCTTCTGGCCGGACAAGGTGTCTTCCCATTGCGCCAAGAAGACGCTGGCGTACCTTGAGGAGAAAAAGATACCGTTCGTGCCGAAAGATCGTAACCCAACAAACTTGCCCCAGTGCCGCCCAATAGAGGATTTCTTTGGCTCACTTAGTGCCCTAGTGTATAAAAACAATTGGAGGGCCAAGGACACGAAGCAACTGACTACAAGAATCCGGAATTGTATCCGGAAAATGGACGTAAGTGCCGTACAACGTTCTTGTGAGAGCATCGCAACAAAGTTGCGTCGAACATCAGACCATGGCCCTCACTCAAACATTCACTGACATTTTTTTGAAGAAAATACATTATGTTATTAATAAAAAATACTGAAATCGATGAAAAAAAAAATAACAATTTTTTTATATGTGATTGAAAAAATTCTCATTTTTTATTTAAGACCCGTCGGTCATAATTTGGTCAAGGGAAAACGCGTGTAAATCGGTGAAATCGTTTATTTAAAAATTCAAATTAAATTTCTTTTTCAAGTTTAATTAGTATAAAATTCAGGAAAAATATTCAGTTAGGCTTCCGTTTTTTCAAATCCGGATTGCCGGGCCTTACGCTTAACCTCTGCCATCAGATTGTGTACAGCCACCTTGTCCACCTTCTTCGCCGCAGAAAGCCAGTTTGCCTTGAACTGCTGCTCGTCCTTAGCAATTTTTTTGGTCTTCTTTAGGTTCCGCTTGACAATAGCCCAGTATTTCTCAATTGGGTGGAGCTCTGGCGTGTTGAGAGGGTTCTTGTCCTTGGGAACCACCTGCACGTTGTTGGCGGCGTACCACTTCATGGCCTTTTTACCGTAATGGCAAGATGCCAAATCTGGCCAGTACCGAACAACCGTGTTTCTTCAGTAAAGGCAGCAGACGTTTATTCAAACACTCTTTCACGTAAATTTCTTGGTTGACAGTCCCGGAAGCTATGAAAATGCTGCTTTTCAAGCCACAGGTACAGATGGCTTGCCAAAACAGAAAACTCTTGTCCCGGAAGCTGCTTGTAGTCGGCTTTGACGTAGGTTTCGTCGTCCATTACCACGCAGTCAAACTTCGTCAGCATCGTCGTGTACAGCCTCCGGGATCGCGCTTTGGTCGTCGTATTTTGTTTATCATCGCGATTTGGAGTCACTACCTTCTTGTAAGTCAATAGTCCGGCTCGTTTTTGGCTCGATGCACGGTTGTAGACGATACACCCAGCTTATCCATGTAACCGTCGTTACAAAGTCCTTAGGTAATTTTTCCATTTTGTTGTAATTGTTGTTCCGAACTGTTGTTTTTCTATTTGTTGATTTAGTTAGGATTAGGCAAATTTTCGCGCCAAACGGGTCTTTGACTCTGGGTTTTTTTCTTCCGGCGTTAGTGCGAGTCAGGTGTTCCCCAACAGCCAAGAAATTTGGAAAACCTGTGTGTTTTGTTCTTGTGCCATCACGTCGTTGTGTTGAGGAATTCCGTCGTACGATTCGGCCTAGATTACCTGACGGTAGTCTACGTCTTACCGTAAAAGACTTCGGCATCTGGTTCAGGTAAGAACCATAATCGTAAAGGAGGCCTATCTCTCGGGACTTCGAGAAATTCTGGAAGTCTTTAATTCTCAAGGAGAGCCCTTCTCAGCGCGGCCAATACGGTCTTGCCGTGGTCCGACGCCGTATCCTACCCGTTCGTCGACGCCAGACGAACTGCCACCATTTTGGTAATTACATCAGGACACATTCCCGTTCCTGATACGCCATCAACGATCCGCCATCAACGATCCGCCATTGTTGAACCCAACATCCCGGTAAAGGTAACCTGATAGCGCTCACCAACGAAGTCATCGAGCATCCGGTACGTACCGCAACGGTCATCGACTACCGTCCAACCCACACCCTACACAAACACATCACACAGTAGCGTGCTTAATAAAGCGTACAATTTAAAAACCAAAGTTTAGAAAGTAGTTTTTCACGTTTTTTTTTTTGAAATTAGTTCCTCGTCCAAAGTTTTAATTTGTTGATTGTTTTTGATTGTAGAAAACCCACAGTTTGTTCCCTTAGTTTTTGTTCGCGTTCCCCTCCGATTACCCAGCTAGAATTATCCGGGAGTTGCTGGCCAAGAGTCTCATCCATTTGTAACGGTTGATTTGGCATTTTTTAGCGCTTTTGCCAGCTTTGCGTGCGAGTAGCTCGGATTTTCGCGATGCGCGAGTAAAATTTTGATACGCTGCTTTTCTTCCTTGGACGGCATTTTGACAACTGAAGAGTGAATTCCAAAATCAAAATAGGAGCAACATTCTACACACACACACACACACACACACACACACACACACACACACACACACACACACACACACACACACACACACACACACACACACACACACACACACACACACACACACACACACACACACACACACACACACCTTCGAAATGAGGGGTGTTCAGGTTTTTTAAATGCAAAATTGAAAGGAATACGTCAAGTTGATATTGACCAAATTTTGACCGTATCACCGTATACTTTTCGAAAGTTCCATCGGAAGTCACATAATTTATTTCAAAAGTTTATCCAGTTTCGTCCAGTTTATATATTGCGAAATATGTTTCAATTTTTGATGTTGAGAAAAAACGCGACGTCTTTCTTCGGCCACAGCCTACCTTTTTTTAATCCAATAAGAAATATTATCGAAATTTTTGATAAATTGAATATGATTTTGCAATTTTCTTCCAAACATTGTTAACAAGACGCAGGAAGCTGTTTGTAATTGATCGAGTCCAGACCAAAAGTTTTGCTAATTAGATTTGATTTTTACATATTTTTTTTCTTTAAAATTGTGAATAGATAAAGGGTCCTTCTATTTGTCCATCTTTTGATTAACAAATTTCCTAATTATCCATGGTACCTTACACAAACGTTCTTCATTTTTATTTTAAAATTTTGATAAGCCTTGGTACGAAGGGATATATTTCATAAATTAACAACCGACCAATGTCCGTTGCATAATAAGAATGGGAATTCCCTCACCTGTCCTCGAGTCGAAACGCCGAGGACCTGTCACGTTCCATAAATTTTGTTCCTCCCTGCCGTTTTATTCTTCATCGTCGTCCGTCATAATTATGCCATCCAGAGCGCGGAAAGATGACGTTTCGCCCGATGACGATGATCGCGACACGCACTTGCCCTTCTGAATAAAAAATAAACAACAGAACGGAACAGTCGCGATAATGAGATGCTAATGAAATGTGAGAACGACCCAGTCCCTTCTGGAACAAGTGCTCCCAGGGACGATCCTTGACTACGCGCCCGTCGTCTTCGTCGTTTGTCGTTGGCCAAGGACATGCGATGTTTATCGGACCGAATCCGTCCCAGTTTGTCGTCATAGTCGTCGTCTTGATCGTCAATTGTGATCACATTCCCGGAACACGGCTCAGGGTCGGACGCGTAATTAGCGGTTGGCCGGGCAATTTACGCCGCAGGCCCGACTTCGATCATCAATTTACACGAGAGAAGAGACCCATTTGACGGTTGTTACTTGGTCCGTTTCCCCCGTTTTCTGGGCTCCCTGGGGGTTGTTCTTGCCCCGACACGGAAAACAACCGAAAGGCCGGTGTTTGTTCGTTTAGCGAAAATTAACGTCAATTTGAAGTTTCTGATTGAATCTCCCGAAATATCGAACGGTACCAGGAGACACACAAAAGGAACAATCCGGGGCCACTGCTGGCTATGATTAATAGAAATATGTGTCCAGCAGGTTCAAATTAATCATATGGTGTGGTGTAATTTTCTTCCCCACTACTCGCGATATGAAGAGATAAATGAGCCGACCCGTTTCGATGACTCGGGCAGCTCCGAACAAAGTTCGAGACCGGGATTTCTATTGTTGGTCAATCAAATTAATGACAAATTTCGATTGGACGTATCGCTCATTTTTCTTCAATATGTTTTTTAAACCCGGTACTCAATTTTTTCAAACGAAAGCAAAAAAAAAAACATCCGAAGAATTTATACTTCATATGTACACAGACTTGTCGGTTCCTTTCCGAAAATTCATTAGAAACAGCACACCAGCAGATCACTTGCCGCGATCGCCATTTACCCCCTGGACTGGATTGTCCGAAACCACGAGACCAAAGACAGAAAGAGATCCTTGTGGATAATGATGAACCCTGCTAGCCGGTCAATATCTCAGAAGACACACCAATCATCCATAGGTTGACGGAGTGTGTGTCTCGATAAAAAAAAACAAAACCCGAAATGGAATCAATCAAAGTTCAACCGACACGGTCCTGTCGATGGCACGGGAATTCATCAAGCGAGATCAACAAAAAAAAAAAATGGCGTTCCAAACAAATGAGGTTATTCTATGCAGTTGGCACATAGAGTTGATATTGTTCTAGCAGTGACTTTTCTTGTGGAAATGTTACACAATTTATGTTAAGCCTTTGGCCCTATAGAAGAATTTCCGGAAATATTTCGAATACTGGACGTATCGACTATAAATCAGCTGCAGGTGCAATGAACCTTTTTTTTTTATTTTTCATGGTAAAACAGGGCTTCATTATGGTCAGTAAAAGTGTGTTTTAGAATAACATGATAATTTTTATTAGCTTCATCCTTTGTTCAGTTACTAGTTTCGAATTAAAGATGGGCATACTCTTTGGAAAACAGCCTGTTGGATCTCAGCAATATTGATCACTCTCTAAGCGAATGACGAACAGGAATGTATGCAATCTGGCAAAGCATTTGATAGGAAATGATTTGCTTAATGTTGCTAGTTCGATATTGTAGGAGTTACAGGGTCCGGCAATTGAAGTGCTACATTGAAATCAACATATAAATTGATCAAAACAACAACTTTTTATTTCAAATTCTTTGAATTTCTCTTGAAAACAAATTAATTTTTCAAAATTCACTGGTAAAGTTCGACTTGTTCGCCCTTGAGTGTAACCACTCGCCGCAGATGGAACACATCGTATGAGGTTCGCAGGTGTTCTTGTGGTATTTTACCCCAAGCTGCCACGATATGTCGCTTCAGGACCTCCACACCTTCATGTCTCTTAGAGCAGACTTCGGCCTCCAACATACTCAAAACAGCGAAGTCCATAGGGTTCAGGTCTGGTGAACTCGCCGGCCACTCGGAGCTCGAAATGAACCCTGGAAAATGTTGCGCTTTGTGAGCCGCCGCCAAGTCCTGTTGGAAAACTCAATCCCTGGAACCAAAATGTCGACGTGCCCATGTTTCGACGACATTCTGTAAAACTAGTTCCCGATATGTATTTTGGTTGATCTTCACTCCATCAGGGACAAAAACCAGCGGAGTCGGGCCATCACGGGTGTTTCCGGCCCAAACTATCATCGATGCTGGTGGCCCGTCGCTGGTCGCCGGGTGGCCGTCAACAAGTCGGCATGGCTTCGTGACCTGTCTGGCAATCAAACTCTGTCTTTCTGCTTATTCACGAACTGCTGTACGGTGAAGAGTTTCTCGTCGGTAAACACGGTATTCTTCAACTTTCCTTCCGTGGCCCTCTTCAGCAGCGCCTTCGCTCTTTTTACCCGTTCTTGTTTCTGATTCACCGTAAAATCTTGAACCTTTTGGATGCTGTAGGGCTTGGTCTGAAGTTTATCTTTCAGGAACCGACGGAGGCTTCGATCTGATATGTTGAGATCCTCTGCCAATTTATTGGCACTACGACGAGGATTTCTCTTAAGGCGCTTCTTGACGATCTTCGCCATGACAGGTGTCACCACAGTAGGCCGGCGTCCCCCACCATACCGTTTTTTGGCAGTTCCGGTCTCCAAATATCTTTGAACTGTACGGTATACAAAACTTCTGCACACACCTCTATCGGACAGCTCACGAACTTTGTCCTTCTGCCGTTTGCCAGCTAGGAACAAGGCAACCACAGCGCTACGTTTTTGTTCGAGATTCATTTTTCCGGATAACACCTGATTACAAAAGTAACACTTACCTACATCCAATGATACCTAAGACTTAATATAAACAAAGCGATGAGGGGTCGTTCAATACTGTTTCGTGTGTAACGAAATAATTAATGGTGAAGTAATGTAGAAGTTCAATTGCCATACCCTGTAGAATAAATAAAGTAATTCATTTACATAAGAAGACCATCATAGATTGACTGGATTCTTATCAGAACTTTTCGAAGCAGTTGCAAATAAAGATGTAAACAACCAAGCCTTCGTACTCATTTCGCCAATCCTGCAAAGTCTATTACTTAGCTGGCCAGAAGGGCCAGCTACTACTGCCCTCGAATTCCTGGTCAAGCCACGGGAATTCTAGTGAGGGTGGGCTCACATGCGGCCTCTTTTGCTTGGCTAGCAGAGCAGAGGTTGCGGAGAACCTCGGGTCGGCTTTAACAATGGGCACTGGTCGGATGTTCTCAGGAAAACACAATTTTGTTAAATTTTCAATCCTGTATATTATATAAAAAAACTTACGTGTTGTGTGTGTGTGGGTGTAAAGTGTAACTGCTGCTGCTGTTGCTGGGCCGGCCGGCTACGATGATGGGATACTCGCTCAGGATCCACGTGTTTCTCGGGGATGAACCAAGGACATTGGCTTGCCCTCGCGGAAAAGACCAACTGTTTCCTGTTGCTCTGGATGGTGCCCGCAGCGCTAACGCTCCGCAGGCTCCTCGACAGAGCGATGGAACCGGAGGGACACGTCCGAAATTTCACGTACCCGTTTGAAGGGATCGAACAGTGCCCTCCTGAACCAACTCTACAGGAGACCTCCTTTGACGAGATTTAGACGACGGTTATGGCGTGCCGCCCTCGTGGTGGATATGAAGTTTGTTCGGCTATCCTGCTCCAATTTGTGGGCTAAGAACGTCTGGATAGCATGTAGGACCAATGCTGGAGAAACGATTTGTCCTTAGGATGCACCGGCCCGTTTGCTTAGGACCAAATGGTGCCTCGTGTGTCAAGGTTTCAATGTCAAACCTTCTGGATGGTATGTCTGATCAATACCGGAGTAACGGATCGAAGATGCACTGGTCCGTTTGCTTTGAACCAATTGGTGCCACGTGTATCACGGTTTCAATATTAAACCTTCTGGGTCCTGGTAAGGTATTTTTGGGTTAGGATGGGAATTTCGCTTATGGCTTTGTTACTCACTTGATCCAATAATTCTGATCACTTCACTAGTCTTTCCACTTCACTTGTCTTAATACTTTTAACTAAGATTCGATGTAACTTAGTATGAGGCTCGATGTTTGCCGTTTGCTGGTCGAAGTTGGAAAGAACTAGTGATGACAGTTTTCTCATAAGCTACCCATTCTGGTTGGCATTTCCGTTTCAGTTTCCACTGACATTTCCCAACTCTGGCTCATCTATCGCGAGAATATATATTTTGTGTTTTCGTGTTAAGTGTCATGTGTGTAGAATGTGTACTTTTTATCCATTATTTTGAGTGATCGCTATCGTATTTATTTTACAATTTTTGTGTGTTGATATTCAAATCTCTAACTAGCTAGGTCCTTTTAAATTATATAGCAGATATTGTCCTTAAATATTTGAATAATAAGCGGGAAAACTTATCGAAATTTTATCGATGAATAATTATTAACCTTAGCACTCAGATTGAGTGCTCTCAATGCTTGCTCTCGGTGGGTTCTGATTGGGCAAAATACCCCAATGGTAACAAGTCAGAAGTGGGATAAGACCAAAAGGCCACCTTGGGATTTTTACCGAGGATCCACCAACCAGGATAAACTCAAGCAATGTGGTTATATGAAGAGCGTTCCGGATGCGATGGTAATAACAGATGGGCAGATTTCTAGACACTGAGACGCCGTCAAGGTGATGGGTAGTGGTGGAGCCGAAGATCGTGGAAGTTGCTTCATACGAGGATTTGTTGAGGAGTTCGAGATTGGACAGTGACCTGTAGATTATTCCATCGTTCGGCGGCGGTTCAAATCAAGGTGAAGTAAACGAGCCAGATAAAATGGTACTCGGAAGTGAGTGAGTTGGATCATTAATTCAGTAGATCCTGCCTTCGAGATAATGTAGGAAGATAGCGAATAGTTGAATATTTATTTTTATAGAAAGGATTTTAAAAATAAATCCCTTTGTGATTGTTGTTTATTTATGATACATCGAGGACGAAGATGTTGGTCAGGATGGCCAAGCTGTAAGAGTTAGGATTTGAGGGAAAAACTAGTAGGCCATCAAACATTAAGTGTAATGCTGACAGTATCTCTTAAGGCATATTCAAATAAAGTCGTGGCACGGGAGTTCATCCAGGGAGATCGACAACAAAAATGGCGTTCAAACAAAGCGTTCAAACAAAAATGGCGTTCAAAGCGATCCACCACTTCCAGCAATGAACCAATCCGACTACCGCAAGGGATATTCTACAACAACTGCGTTCACCAAAGTGGTCCACGACATTGTCACCAACTAAGATAATGACTACTGTACTGTCATGGTTTTGGTTGACTTCTCACTAGCGTTCAATTCTGTTAAACTTAACATCTTAAACAGGAAACCAGAAAATGAATTTGGATTTACACCTCCTGCTTGCGATATGATATCATCATTTCTGAGCCAAAGCTGCCAAACAGTCCGATGTTTCAATCAGGAATCCTCCGTAAGAATCTTAAAAGATGGAACTCCCCAAGGCTCCTGCCTGAGTGCCTTGTTATTTAGCCTCTATAAAGGGTGATACGGTCAAAATTTGGTCAATATCATTTTGACGTATTTCTTTCAATTTTGCATTTAAAAAACCTGTACACTAGGGTGTCCCAAAATTGCATAACTTCTGGGAATCTGGGGGTTCACCCTCAAAATGGTAGATTAAGATGTGCAGAACAAACTTTTGTATGGGGCCGACTTAAAAAAATTATGTTTAGAGGTTCCGCAAGCGCGATTTTTTGAAACAAGTCCACTTTCAAAAGATTTGATTTTAAATAAATTCTGGGTCCAAAAATTTTCATAAAATTTATATATTTTATAACTTTTTAATTTTGTTTAAGTTAAATACTACACGAAAAAAAAAATTAAAAATGAACCAAATTTGTATCGAAATGTAAAACAAGCAAACTATTTCCAAGAAAAAAATTTTTTTGGTCCAAAAATTTTGTATTCAACTGACCAAAATGTGTACCAAGCTTAAAATATTTTTGATACCAATATTATCAAAAGATGCGGATATCTGTGCACTTAAACTTTGCTGAAAAAAACATGTTGTTTGTATCATCGTGTGAAGAGCTATTCACGGTTTAATCCATAATAAAAATCATAAATAAGGATATTTTTTATTTAATTTATCAAATTTGTCTTAATAAACACCTACTGTTAAATCAAAATACTTGCAAAAAAGACTTGGATGGTTTAAGGGAGCCATCAGAAGGTCATATGCTAAATTTGAGCGGAATCGGACAACAGGAAGGAGTTGCACTGAATCTCAAGTGTGAAAGGGATTCTGAAACATAGTGTTCTAAAGAAGCATAAAAAACTGGTTTTTCATCATACATTTTTTTTTCTTTACCAATCGATTGCTTGATTATGTAGATTTTATTAAAATTTCAATTAAGACTAACATTTTACCTCAAGACTGCAACTCGATTGAACTTAAAACAAAAAAGTTATGGCTGTTCAAAGATTGTATTTTGGTTACAAATTGTCCTGTAAAACGCAATGAGTAAAATGTACTCATTGTGTGTTAAACGACAATTTTCCACAAAATCACAATCTTTGAACAGCCATAACTTTTTTGTTTTAAGTTCAATCAAGTTGCAGTCTACAGGTAAAATGTAAGTCTTAATTGAAATTTTAATAAAATCTACATAATCAAGCAATCGATTGGTAAAGAAAAAAATGTATGATGAAAAACCACTTTTTTATGCTTCTTTAGAACACTATGTTTCAGAATCCCTTTCACACTTGAGATTCAGTGCAACTCCTTCCTGTTGTCCGATTCCGCTCAAATTTGGCATATGACCTTCTGATGGCTCCCTTAAACCATCCAAGTCTTTTTTTGCAAGTATTTTGATTTTGAAGTTGTAACGGAAAGATTTGCAGCGGCTAGACCAGCCAAGGCAAGGTACTCTAAGAGTACGGAACCTCAGGGCCGGCTGGCAACTGGGTAACCAAGGACATTTACGGATAAAATACAGAAAATCGGAAATTTCATGTTGATTGTGGTTTTATTGATGTTTTTATGTGGCGTGTTGTCTGTGTATATAAAACAATGTTCTGTCTGTAATGTGGCGTGTAAAAGAGCTCACTAACCGTGGTTGTGCTGCAGTTGCTGTCACGTCGTTGTCCCGGAAACCCCGTTCCGGAATCAGGAGGGCCATCGATTTAAGGGCGTATTGACGGGGTGCCGAAACCGTCGGCGCCAGCGGGCGTTGCTGGACTCGGTCGTTGCAGGCGTCTTCCTTCTTTGGCTTTTAATCGGCTTGCCCACGAGAGTGCCCCGTATCTGGACAGGCCGAGAAGGGAAGTCCTCCTTGATAATTAGGGATCCGCAGAACCCGAGGACGAAGATGATGATCCTATTACGATTAGGCGCGAGATCACAAGGATCTGCGGGCCGAGCCGTGGGGAAGCCAACCGGCGTTTCCGGGCGAATTCCTTGGAACTTCACAACACTAAACGAGGACTAGACTTCACACACGGACGCCTGATATAGAAGAGAGCGAATTTTCCGGATGCATGCTTGCTTTTCGCCTTCCTTGTTCTCTTTTTCTTTCCTCCTCTGCCTCCTCTGTTAACACGTTCGTCGCCACGCTCATTTTGGTAGTTTTACTAACCGGGCCCAAAGAAATTTTCAGAGAAAGAAAGCTAAGAGGGAGAACTCCCATATTTGAAACGTGTGGCGAAGCTATGCGGTAAACTCAAGTAAGAGAGCGTCACACGTTTTTTGATGTGATGGGACCCCCCAGGAAATACACCCGTCACCCGAATATGGGTGCCGTGGCGACGAACGTGTTAATTGACAGCAGCCAGCAGTAAAGTGTAGCCTACTGTGGTGCTATCTTGTTGTGAGACTCGACAAGGAACATGAATTTTCTAGAGCTTAATATATAAAACTACAAAATGAAAACAAAAATCAAACGATTTGTAACCAACCGGTTACAAAGTAGGTGTTTATTAAGACAAATTTGATAAATTAAATAAAAAATATCCTTATTTGTGATATTTATTATGGAATAAACCGTGAATGGCTCTTCACACGATGATACAAACAACATGTTTTGTTCAGCAAAGTTTAAGTGCACAGAAATCCGCATCATTTGATGATATTGGTATCAAAAATATTTTACGCTTGGTACAAATTTTGGTCAGTTGAATACAAAATTTTTGGACCAAAAAAATTTTTTTCTTGGAAATAGTTTGCTTGTTTAACATTTTGATACAAATTTGGTTCATTTTTCATTTTTTACACGTAGTATTAAACTTAAACAAAATTAAAAAGTTATAAAATATATAAATTTTATGAAAATTTTTGGACCCAGAATTTATTTAAAATCAAATCTTTTAAAAGTGGACTTTTTTAAAAATCGCGCTTGCGGAACCTCTAAACAAGATTTTTTTTAGTCGATCCCATACAAAATATAATGCACATCTTAATCTACCATTTTGAGGGTGAGCCCCCAGATTCCCAGAAGTTTATGCAATTTTGGGACACCCTACTGAACACCCCTTATTTTGAAGGTGTGTGTGTGTGCGTGTGTGTGTGTGTGTGTGTGTGTGTGTGTGTGTGTGTGTGTGTGTGTGTGTGTGTGTGTGTGTGTGTGTGTGTGTGTGTGTGTGTGTGTGTGTGTGTGTGTGTGTGTGTGTGTGTGTGTGTGTGTGTGTGTGTGTGTGTGTGTGTGTGTGTGTGTGTGTGTGTGTGTGTGTGTGTGTGTGTGTGTGTGTGTGTGTGTGTGTGTGTGTGTGTGTGTGTGTGTGTGTGTGTGTGTGTGTGTGTGTGTGTGTGTGTGTGTGTGTGTTGAATGTTGCTCCTCTTTTGATTTTGGAATTCACTCTTTAGTTGTCAAAATGCCGTCCAAGGAAGAAGAGCAAAACTTTGCTCGCGGATCGCGAAAATCCGAGCTACTCGCACGCAAAGCTGGCAAAATCGACAAAAGTTGCCAAATCAACCGTTACAAATGTAATTAAAGTGTTAGGGGAGCGTTTGTCGACAGCCAGGAAGTCTGGATCGAGGGGAAATCGAAAACCGGAAGCCGCTGAGACGACAAAGAGAGTTGCCGCTAGTTTCACGCGAAACCCTAACCTCTCTCTCTCCGAGATGCCGCAAATAAGCTGGGTGTATCGTCTACAACCGTGCATCGAGCCAAAAAACGAGCCGGACTATCGACTAACAAGATGGTAGTGACTCCAAATCGCGATGGTAAACAAAATACGAGGGCCAAAGCGCGATCCCGGAGGCTGTACACGAAGATGCTTCAAAGTATGACTGCGTGGTAATGGACGACGAAACCTACGTCAAAGCCGACTACAAGCAGCTTCCGGGACAGGAGTTTTGTACGGCAAAAAGAAGGGGAAAGGTAGCAGATATTTTCAAGCACATGAAACTGTCAAAGTTCGCGAAGAAATATCTTGTTTGGCAAGCCATCTGTACCTGTGGCTTGAAAAGCAGCATTTTCATAGCTTCCGGGACTGTCAACCAAGAAATTTACGTGAAAGAGTGTTTGAATAAACGTCTGCTGCCTTTCCTGAAGAAACACGGTTGTTCCGTACTGTTTTGGCCGGATTTGGCATCTTGCCATTACGGTAAAAAGGCCATCGAGTGGTACGCCGCCAACAACATGCAGGTGGTTCCCAAGGACAAGAACCCACCCCCCCCCCTACACGCCAGAGCTCCTCCCAATTGAGAAATACTGGAACCTAAAGAAGACCAAAAAACTGCTAGGACGAGCAGCAGTTCAAGGCAAACTGGCTTTCTGCGGAGAAGAAGGTGGACAAGGTGGCTGTACATAATCTGATGGCAGGGATTAAGCGTAAGGCCCGGCAATTTGGATTTGGAAAAGCGGAAGCCTAACTGAATATTTTTCCTGAATTTTATACTAATTAAACTTGAAAAAGAAATTTAATTTGATTTTTTAAACAAACGATTTCGCCGATTTACACGCGTTTTCCCTTGACCAAATTTTGACCGTATCACCCTTTAGAATGATGATTCACATTAATCAGAATTCTGTTTTCCCTGACGAACAATTTGGTTTTCGTCATGGACATTCACTACACATCAACTTTTGAGTGTAACTTATATGATTAACGCTAGCAAATCTGAAGGTTATTCAACTGGTGTTGCTCTTCTTGATATTGAAAAAGCTTTTGACAGTGTTTGGCACAAAGGTTTACTAGCTAAATTAGCTCGATTTGATTTTCCTGTATATCTCACCAAAATTATTCAAAATTACTTGACTAGCCGAACCTTACAAGTAAGCTATCAAAATTCATGCTCTGAAAGGACACCCATTAGAACTGGTGTCCCTCAGGGTAGTATACTTGGGCCAATTTTATACAATATTTTTACTTCTGATCTTCCTGATGTACCAGAAGGAAAGGGTAGAAGATTATTTGCTGATGATACTTTGCTTTCAGCCAAAGGTCGAAATTTACGGGTGGTACGCAGTAGATTGCAACAAAATTCAAATTCTTTTTTGAATAACTTGAAATTTCTCCTAACGCTTCCAAAACTCAACTTATTTTATTTCCCCATAAGCCAAGAGCTCAATTATTGAAACCTAATGAAAATCATTCCATAACTTTTAATGGGGTTTCATTAGAATGGTCTGATCACGTGAAGTACTTGGGACTCACACTTGATCGGAATCTTACTTTTAAAAATCACATTGGAGATCTTCAATCTAAATGTAATAAATACACTAAATCTCTTTATTCTCTCATCAACAGGAAATCAAAGCTGTGCCTGAGAAACAAGTTGCTCATATACAAACAGGATATATGTAGATTAGGATCGTGATAAATAACAGGAATTTTAACGCTAGTGAACACAAAACTTCCTAACTTCCTTGTACCGTTTTGTGATTCTTGTGATTCCAAGAATTTGGGGATCCCTTTGCATGCTGCGTCTGAAGGCTGTGTAGATGTAGCAGAATGATGGAATCTTGCTTTCCTTTATCAAAAAACAGCTACAAAATTCCAACTGCCTTCTAGCTGACTTCATCCTTCTAGTTTCCGATTTCCGACTGAAGCCCGGACCTGAGACCAGAGCTATTTGATGATCACCATCATCAGCATCGTTCGACTTTGACTGTTTTGGACAACCTGGCCTGGCTGGCGGGACACAAAAGAACAACAAACCTATACAGTTCCAGCGTGACCGAAAAGCTCTCAATCGCTCCATGCCATGCGTTCACAACACGATTGACGATTATCGAATTAACCGAAAAGCGTGGCACAGAGATAGAGAGACTAAAGGCAGAAACAGCAGCAGCAATCAATCGTTCGTTCATTCGTTCGTTGATGTTGTGCCCAATCATAAATCGAAGAACGACTCTTCTATTCTTTTCGATTTGAACGTCGTTTTTTTTCTGCTACTAACCTTTTGATTTCGGGAACAATCTTTTTCTTCCGAGCTACCTCCATTACTAACTTGGAGTCTTGGACGACGCACGGTGATAGAAAGTTTCCCCTCAATAAGATCCTCTGGTCCGAACTAGCCTGACTTGACTTGATCGGTCGGGGAAAATGTGAAGAGACCGACCAATCATCTGTCATTTATCATTCGGTCGTTTGTCATGGTTCGGCCGGATTTGGTCAAGAAGTCGATTTGAATTCGGACAATGAAGTTGGGGCAGAAAATGGAGTCTCGATAGTTCGCTTTGATACATAAAAAGTGCTTACAATTCTTTGATTTCGAACAGCAGCAGCATCGTGTTTATATTCAAAATGGACAAAGCTTCCTCATAGTCAAAGTTCGATCTCCAGCTACGCTGAAATCGATGAATTGGGCAGCAAAATTGAAAGAAAATCTGCGTAATGGACGAAAGTTGATGTCTTACATGGAACTCTGCTTCAAGACAATTGATGCTGATAAAAAAAAGTGTCATTTTACATTTAACATTGGCTATTTTGAACCAATTTTCGGAGGAAAGATTTACTTTTAGGGAGAGATTTATAAATACAGTTCTACTACTCTCTAACCCCTATTTTTGTTCCCATTAAGGTAATTCTACAATCAAGAATAATGAATCATGAAATTTGAATAATCATTCAATAATTTCAACGACCATCATACTTCTAGCGTTGTGAGCATGAGAACGATTCAAGTGCTTCCTATACCAAGGAACAATCCTAAGCAAGTGACCGACATTTAACGAATCTCATTATCTCGAATTAATTTGAGTGTAATTACCTATTTGATTTAGAAACTTTTATAAACTTGCACTGAGTGAATGGAAGATTCAAACTGTTACTTTCATCTGAATAGATTAGTGAACATGCAACTCTTGAATAAATTTGTTTGAAATTACACTTCCATTGTGAGTATTCGTTCGTTGAGACAAATTTCCACGCTAAATATTCTAAATTTCTTGCAAGTGAATTATATTACTACAAAATTTTGTTCAATCAGTTCAGAACATTCTTCAAAACTATATAGTTACGCAACTTACGATCGATTAATTATCAGTTGATTAAGGCTATTTGATTTGATTTTATTGAGGCAATAAAACTTTATATAAATCTGACAACCTCAAACAGATTCCATTGAATATTATAAAAAATTATTGATTTGATTTATGCTTGGTGCTAGAAATTCTTCTTAAATAAAGATTTCAGTAAAAAAATACACAAATTTTATTATATAAAACTACGTCTGTTTTTAATTGCCGTTCTGTCTTTCTGATTTTCTGATTTGCTGTTCATGCTTCTTTTTTTCGGAATGAATAGAAATTCTAGCTGACAAACAGAATAAAAGGCAGAAAATCAAAAAATCAAAAGATCAGGAAATGGAAGAAAAAAAAAACATTTATTTAGAAATTTTAAAATTGAGAACGTTCTGGTTTCATATCCAAAAAATCTCAAACTCAAGCTATCCAGAACGATAATAAGTCAAAATTTTGCAGATTGGAAACTAAAATGTCAATACTTTGAAAAGTCAGCAAATCTGAAATAGGCAGTGGGACGGTCAAAGCTCAGAAAAATTGAAATGTCAGAAAGATTGACAAAAACACAGTATCAAAGTCAAAAGTTGAAAACCCAGATAGCTTAAATGATTAGAAGAGACATAAAAATTAGACAGTAATAAATTGAAAATACCCAATTAAATGAAAAAAAAGATAAAAAAAAATGCAAATACAGTCCCCCCACAATCATTAGTCACTTAACGTATCATTCCACCACAAAATATTCGTTTAATTGGGTGTTAGTGGACCAAACATCAAGCTTTGCATGGATTTCAGTCATTAAATATTCTTTCTTTGATTTCAAATATGATTTTGTTATCAGTTTTGTTGAAAAATAGCATAATTTACCGAAACAATCAACGCATTTGAAAACCACAATTATGGGTCAAAATTGTAACCCGTAACAATTATTAGTCAAATTGCTCACAATTATTAGTCACATGGAAGTCCATGGCAACACCCGAATATCAACATGGAAATCATCAATATTCTGGCAAACATTCAGGGGCATTCATTCCTAGTATACGTTCAAGGGGCATTTGTGTTGAGCTATAGCAACCAAGAAATGTTTTGTTTTGCTTGCAAAAAAGTGACCCATGATTGTGTGGAATTGGGTGGGTGCTGTAACAATTATGGGTCACTTTTGTTTTGCTGAATATGATTGAAATTTTGCATTTAATTTGCTCAGTTTCATTTTAAAAATGTAAACTCGTCCTTTGTGCTTATATGAGACCAATTTATTTCGTTAGAATCTTTGAAATACTCGCATAAGGGGCTTAACGGTTTAAGATGTCAACCTTAAAACATTGAAATTTTATGCGATAGTTCAACACATAATAGTTAACGTATGATAAAAACTATTCAAATAGCAGTTTTACTGTTACCAAGCGCACACATAATATTTTCAATGAATTTTGATGCTGTTATCGATAATTTAAAAATAATAATATGATAACATTTCATTCAGTTCAACAGATATCAGCAGTTCAAATGTTTGGTGACTAATAATTGTGTGTGACCCATGATTGTGGGGGGACTGTATAAAGAAAAACCAATAACCAGAATACAAGAAAATGAACAAATAACGAATTAAGAAAGTGGAAAAGTCAACAATCAGGAAGTTAGAAAAATAGTCATTTAAAAAAATCCTTAATAAACTTTGGAAAGTCGAAAAGAAAAAAAACAACAGCACACAGTTTTGAAGTCAGAAAAAGTGTTCGAGAGTAAAAAGTCGGAAAAGATAAAAAAAAACTAATAAAATAAACGATACAAAACATTAAGAAACATAATTTTTGGTGTTTATGATTTAATACCTGTTTTTGGAAGATTTTGGCGTCCTAAGTTCCAATCATTTACTAGATTTTGTCTATCAGCTTTTGTTTTTGTGATACAAAGTGTGGAAAATTTGAAATAAGTCGATTTCGAGTAAAATCAATCAATGTTGTTAATTTATGAACCAACAAACCTACATTAAAAAAACAAAAAACTGATTTAAAATCTATTTATTATCTTCCATTCAATCAAGGATTGAGATTCTGTCTAGATATCACAATATTCAAAAATTAAAAGCTTAAAAAATATTGAATTCTACTTTTTTTTAGAAATTTTAATACAGAACATAACAACTATTTCTGACACGACTGTAGAAAATCTTCGGGTAATTTATATTAAAGGTTTTTATTCTTTTAAAAACTTTGGTGAAAATTTCAAAAAAGTTTGATTATGAATAAGAAAATATTTTAGATTCAATTTGGGTTAAAATTTCTTCAAATTTTGTCAGAAATACGGTAATTTGCAAAGTTAGGAGAAATAAACAATAGATAATAAAACTTCTAGTACTTTTTCTCTGAAGTAAAATCACTCGCGATCTTCGAGAAAGGTGATCATTGAATAAAAACTTTGAATTTACAAATTTCTGTAATGTTTGATCAGAATAAAGCCCAAATTGACAAACAGAATTTTTACCCATTTTATAAAATTATTTCTAAAACATGAACTGCAATAAAAAAAAATATTGCAGATTTGTAATGATCACACTCAAATGACTCAATATCAGTTCATATGTTTAGTCGCCTTGCGTAATTTGAGAAGTTTCAGAATTTTCAAATTTCAGAAATCCAAAAATTCGAAAATTAAGAGTGAGAAAGTCAAAAAATCAAAAAAAATCAGAAAGTCAACAGGTCATCAAGTCAGAATGTCAGAAAGTCAGAAAGTCAGAAAATCAAAAAATCAAAAAGTCGGAAAGTCAGAAAGTCAAAAAATCAGAAACTCATAAAGTCAGAAAGTCAGAAAGTCAGACAGTGAGAAAGTCAAAAATTTAGAATGCCAAAAAGTCAGAAAATTTGTAAGTCAGAAAGTCAAAAAGTAAGAATGTCAAAAAGTCAGAAAATTGTAAGTCAGAAAGTCAAAAAGTAAAAAAAAGAAACAAAATGGCTGAAAGTCAGAAAGTCAGAAGGCCAGAAAATCATACAGTCAGAAAGTCAGAAAGTCAGAAAGTTAGAAAGTCAGAAAGTCAGAAAGTCAGAAAGTCAGAAAGTCAGAAAGTCAGAAAGTCAGAAAGTCAGAAAGTCAGAAAGTCAGAAAGTCAGAAAGTCAGAAAGTCAGAAAGTCAGAAAGTAAGAAAGTCAGAAAATCAGAAAGTCAGAAAGTCAGAAAGTCAGAAAGTCAGAAAGTCAAAAAGTCAGAAAGTCAGAAAGTCAGACAGTCTGAAAGTCAGAAAAACAGAAAGTCATAAAGTCAGGAGGTCAGAAAATCAGAAAGGTAGAAAGGCGGAAAGTCAAAAATTTGGAAATTAAGAAGAAGGTCAGAAAATCAGAAATTCAGAGAGTCAGAAAATCAAAAAACTCAGATCGTCAGAAAATCAGAATGTCAAAAATCGAGAAGCCAGAAACTCAGAAAGTCAGAAAGTAGGAAAGTCAGAAAGTCAGAAAGTCAGAAAGTCAGAAAGTCAGAAAGTCAGAAAGTCAGAAAGTCAGAAAGTCAGAAAGTCAGAAAGTCAGAAAGTCAGAAAGTCAGAAAGTCAGAAAGTCAGAAAGTCAGAAAGTCAGAAAGTCAGAAAGTCAGAAAGTCAGAAAGTCAGAAAGTCAGAAAGTCAGAAAGTCAGAAAGTCAGAAAGTCAGAAAGTCAGAAAGTCAGAAAGTCAGAAAGTCAGAAAGTCAGAAAGTCAGAAAGTCAGAAAGTCAGAAAGTCAGAAAGTCAGAAAGTCAGAAAGTCAGAAAGTCAGAAAGTCAGAAAGTCAGAAAGTCAGAAAGTCAGAAAGTCAGAAAGTCAGAAAGTCAGAAAGACAGAAGTCAGAAAGTCAGAAATTAAAAAAGTCAAAAAGTCAGAAACTCAGAAAGTCGGAGAAACAGACAGTCATGAAACAAAAATCCAAAAACAGAATTTAAAAAATCAGAAAGTCAGAAGAACGAAGTCAGACAATCAGAATGTCAAAAAGTCAAAAAGTCAGAATTTGAGAAAGTCTGAAAGTCAGAAAGTCAGAAAGTATGAAAGTCTGAAATTAAAAAATTCAAAAAGTCAGAAACTCAGAAAGTCAGTAAAACAGAAAGTCATGAAACAAAAATCCAAAAAGTAAGAATTTAAAAAAGACAGAAAGTCAGAAAGTCGAAGTCAGAAAATCAGAATGTCAAAAAGTCTAAAAGTCGGGGTTTTGGAAAGTCAAGAAGTCAGAAAGTTAGAAAGGTGGAAAGGCGGAAAGTCAAAAATATAGAAAGTAAGAAAAAGGTCTGAAAATCAGAAATTCAGAGAGTCAGAAAATCAAAAACTCAGATCGTCAGAAAATCAGAATGTCAAAAAATCGGGAAGCCAGAAAGTCAGAAAGTCAGAAAGTCGGAAAGTCAGAAAGTCAGAAAGTCAGAAAGTCAGAAAGTCAGAAAGTCAGAAAGTCAGAAAGTCAGAAAGTCAGAAAGTCAGAAAGTCAGAAAGTCAGAAAGTCAGAAAGTCAGAAAGTCAGAAAGTCAGAAAGTCAGAAAGTCAGAAAGTCAGAAAGTCAGAAAGTCAGAAAGTCAGAAAGACAGAAGTCAGAAAGTCAGAAAATCAAAAGAGTCAGAAAGTCGAAAGTCAGAAACTATAAAAGTCAAAAAGTCAGAAACTCAGAAAGTCAGAGGAACAGAAAGTCATGAAACAAAAAACCAAAAACAGAATTCAAAGAATCAGAAAGTCAGAAAAACGAAGTCAGAAAATCAGAATGTCAAAAAGTCAAAAAGTCAGAATTTGAGAAAGTCAGAAAGTCAGAAAGTCAGAAAATCAGAAAATCAGAATATCAGAAAGTCAGAATATTATTAATTCATTTTTGTCGTACTTGTCATTTTTGTCATTTTTGTCATTTTTGTCATTTTTGTCATTTTTGTCATTTTTGTCATTTTTGTCATTTTTGTCATTTTTGTCATTTTTGTCATTTTTGTCATTTTTGTCATTTTTGTCATTTTTGTCATTTTTGTCATTTTTGTCATTTTTGTCATTTTTGTCATTTTTGTCATTTTTGTCATTTTTGTCATTTTTGTAATTTTTGTAATTTTTGTCATTTTTGTCATTTTTGTCATTTTTGTCATTTTTGTCATTTTTGTCATTTTTGTCATTTTTGTCATTTTTGTCATTTTTGTCATTTTTGTCATTTTTGTCATTTTTGTCATTTTTGTCATTTTTGTCATTTTTGTCATTTTTGTCATTTTTGTCATTTTTGTCATTTTTGTCATTTTTGTCATTTTTGTCATTTTTGTCATTTTTTGTCATTTTTGTCATTTTTGTCATTTTTGTCATTTTTGTCATTTTTGTCATTTTTGTCATTTTTGTCATTTTTGTCATTTTTGTCATTTTTGTCATTTTTGTCATTTTTGTCATTTTTGTCATTTTTGTCATTTTTGTCATTTTTGTCATTTTTGTCATTTTTGTCATTTTTGTCATTTTTGTCATTTTTTGTCATTTTTGTCATTTTTGTCATTTTTGTCATTTTTGTCATTTTTGTCATTTTTGTCATTTTTGTCATTTTTGTCATTTTTGTCATTTTTGTCATTTTTGTCATTTTTGTCATTTTTGTCATTTTTGTCATTTTTGTCATTTTTGTCATTTTTGTCATTTTTGTCATTTTTGTCATTTTTTGTCATTTTTGTCATTTTTGTCATTTTTGTCATTTTTGTCATTTTTGTCATTTTTGTCATTTTTGTCATTTTTGTCATTTTTGTCATTTTTGTCATTTTTGTCATTTTTGTCATTTTTGTCATTTTTGTCATTTTTGTCATTTTTGTCATTTTTGTCATTTTTGTCATTTTTGTCATTTTTGTCATTTTTGTCATTTTTGTCATTTTTGTCATTTTTGTCATTTTTGTCATTTTTGTCATTTTTGTCATTTTTGTCATTTTTGTCATTTTTGTCATTTTTGTCATTTTTGTCATTTTTGTCATTTTTGTCATTTTTGTCATTTTTGTCATTTTTGTCATTTTTGTCATTTTTGTCATTTTTGTCATTTTTGTCATTTTTGTCATTTTTGTCATTTTTGTCATTTTTGTCATTTTTGTCATTTTTGTCATTTTTGTCATTTTTGTCATTTTTGTCATTTTTGTCATTTTTGTCATTTTTGTCATTTTTGTCATTTTTGCATTTTTGTCATTTTTGTCATTTTTGTCATTTTTGTCATTTTTGTCATTTTTGTCATTTTTGTCATTTTTGTCATTTTTGTCATTTTTGTCATTTTTGTCATTTTTGTCATTTTTGTCATTTTTGTCATTTTTGTCATTTTTGTCATTTTTGTCATTTTTGTCATTTTTGTCATTTTTGTCATTTTTGTCATTTTTGTCATTTTTGTCATTTTTGTCATTTTTGTCATTTTTGTCATTTTTGTCATTTTTGTCATTTTTGTCATTTTGGTCTTTTTGTCATTTTTGTCATTTTTGTCATTTTTGTCATTTTTGTCATTTTTGTCATTTTTGTCATTTTTGTCATTTTGGTCCTTTTTGTCATTTTTGTCATTTTTGTCATTTTTGTCATTTTTGTCATTTTTGTCATTTTTGTCATTTTTGTCATTTTTGTCATTTTTGTCATTTTTGTCATTTTTGTCATTTTTGTCATTTTTGTCATTTTTGTCATTTTTGTCATTTTTGTCATTTTTGTCATTTTTGTCATTTTTGTCATTTTTGTCATTTTTGTCATTTTTGTCATTTTTGTCATTTTTGTCATTTTTGTCATTTTTGTCATTTTTGTCATTTTTGTCATTTTTGTCATTTTTGTCATTTTTGTCATTTTTGTCATTTTTGTCATTTTTGTCATTTTTGTCATTTTGTCATTTTGTCATTTTTGTCATTTTTGTCAGTTTTGTCATTTTTGTCATTTTTGTCATTTTTGTCATTTTTGTCATTTTTGTCATTTTTGTCATTTTTGTCATTTTTGTCATTTTTGTCATTTTTGTCATTTTTGTCATTTTTGTCATTTTTGTCATTTTTGTCATTTTTGTCATTTTTGTCATTTTTGTCATTTTTGTCATTTTTGTTATTTTTTGTCATTTTTGTCATTTTTGTCATTTTTGTCATTTTTGTCATTTTTGTCATTTTTGTCATTTTTGTCATTTTTGCCAGTTTTGTCATTTTTGTCATTTTTGTCATTTTTGGTCATTTTTGTCATTTTTGTCATTTTTGTCATTTTTGTCATTTTTGTCATTTTTGTCATTTTTGTCATTTTTGTCATTTTTGTCATTTTTTGTCATTTTTGTCATTTTTGTCATTTTTGTCATTTTTGTCATTTTTGTCATTTTTGTCATTTTTGTCATTTTTGTCATTTTTGTCATTTTTGTCATTTTTGTCATTTTTGTCATTTTTGTCATTTTTGTCATTTTTGTCATTTTTGTCATTTTTGTCATTTTTTGTCATTTTTGTCATTTTTGTCATTTTTGTCATTTTTTGTCATTTTTGTCATTTTTGTCATTTTTGTCATTTTTGTCATTTTTGTCATTTTTGTCATTTTTGTCATTTTTGTCATTTTTGTCATTTTTGTCATTTTTGTCATTTTTGTCATTTTGTCATTTTTGTCATTTTTGTCATTTTTGTCATTTTTGTCATTTTTTGTCATTTTTGTCATTTTTGTCATTTCTGTCATTTTTGTCATTTTTGTCATTTTTGTCATTTTTGTCATTTTTTGTCATTTTTGTCATTTTTGTCATTTTTGTCATTTTTGTCATTTTTGTCATTTTTGTCATTTTTGTCATTTTTGTCATTTTTGTCATTTTTGTCATTTTTGTCATTTTTGTCATTTTTGTCATTTTTGTCATTTTTTGTCATTTTTGTCATTTTTGTCATTTTTGTCATTTTTGTCATTTTTGTCATTTTTGTCATTTTTGTCATTTTTGTCATTTTTGTCATTTTTGTCATTTTTGTCATTTTTGTCATTTTTGTCATTTTTGTCATTTTTGTCATTTTTGTCATTTTTGTCATTTTTGTCATTTTTGTCATTTTTGTCATTTTTGTCATTTTTGTCATTTTTGTCATTTTTGTCATTTTTGTCATTTTTGTCATTTTTGTCATTTTGTCATTTTTGTCATTTTTGCCAGTTTTGTCATTTTTGTCATTTTTGTCATTTTGGTCATTTTTGTCATTTTTTGTCATTTTTGTCATTTTTGTCATTTTTGTCATTTTTGTCATTTTTGTCATTTTTGTCATTTTTGTCATTTTTGTCATTTTTGTCATTTTTGTCATTTTTGTCATTTTTGTCATTTTTGTCATTTTTGTCATTTTTGTCATTTTTGTCATTTTTGTCATTTTTGTCATTTTTGTCATTTTTGTCATTTTTGTCATTTTTTGTCATTTTTGTCATTTTTGTCATTTTTGTCATTTTTGTCATTTTTGTCATTTTTGTCATTTTTGTCATTTTTGTCATTTTTGTCATTTTTGTCATTTTTGTCATTTTTGTCATTTTTGTCATTTTTGTCATTTTTGTCATTTTTTGTCATTTTTGTCATTTCTGTCATTTTTGTCATTTTTGTCATTTTTGTCATTTTTGTCATTTTTGTCATTTTTGTCATTTTTGTCATTTTTGTCATTTTTGTCATTTTTGTCATTTTTGTCATTTTTGTCATTTTTTGTCATTTTTTGTCATTTTTGTCATTTTTGTCATTTTTGTCATTTTTGTCATTTTTGTCATTTTTGTCATTTTTGTCATTTTTGTCATTTTTGTCATTTTTGTCATTTTTGTCATTTTTGTCATTTTTGTCATTTTTGTCATTTTTGTCATTTTTGTCATTTTTGTCATTTTTGTCATTTTTGTCATTTTTGTCATTTTTGTCATTTTTGGCATTTTTGTCATTTTTGTCATTTTTGTCATTTTTGGCATTTTTGTCATTTTTGTCATTTTTGTCATTTTTGTCATTTTTTGTCATTTTTGTCATTTTTGTCATTTTTGTCATTTTTGTCATTTTTGTCATTTTTGTCATTTTTGTCATTTTTGTCATTTTGGTATTTCATTGAAAATTGCATTTCGTGCAATGTTTTGCAGTCACACGTACAAAGATTGACTGATAAGCAGTTAGCGTGTTGAACTCCGACAGATTCTGCACTGATTTGACAAGTCGCGAAAATGTGCGAGTTCGCACTAATGTCGCAATCATGAGTTTGCAGTCCAATTTAGTGCGCTGCAATCAATACATATGCTGAATATTGTGTAGATTATTTTTGTTTAATAATGTTTGCGTCATTTTTGCTATTCAAACCAGTTTTTTGTCATTTTGGTTGATTTTTTTTTAAAGTTTTTGGCAGGCGACGGAAGCGAAATGTTTTTCTTTCTCTCCATAAGAAAAACCCGTAAGATCTGTCAAAAATTGGGTGAAATTTTAACTGCATCCCACTTGCACAAGTGGAAAACCATCACCCAAATTGGGCACCACTTCCATCGCCTATTGGTAGTTTTCCTTATTTTCAAGTTAAGTTGTCCCTTTGGACAGTATCTAAGTAGCCCCATTCTGATCACATCACTTTCAAAATTTCCCGTGCTCCCTATTAATGTCACACTACCAAACAACTTACCATTCGGATTACAGCCCACCACCTTCGGATGTTTTTGACGATCAGGACCTAGAACCTAGACATCAACGACAACATGGGGGCGGTGGACGTTTTGCCGAACCCTGTAGTCAGTGCCATCGAATGTGCCGCTGCGTCCGACTGGGCAGAAAAGTATCGAGCCCTGATCAATCGCCCCGTTCTTCCTGCAGCAGCACCAGCTCTCGGATCCGCTCAATACGACAGCTGGATTACACCAAACCTGCTCCGTGCACTTCGGAAGTGCGCGTCTGCCGTTGCCAATGTAAGTGCTGCAATGCCCCTAAGCAGCCGCAGCATCAGCAACAACAGCTGTCATCGATACTTTTAAAAAAGCCTAGAACAGATTCGACTCAGTACTTTCACAGATTGAGTCACCGAGAGTACCAGGAATTCTGGAGGAAATTCATGTGGCTGCAAAAGACCAACACGGGATTCGTATCCTGAGATTGAGTGCAACAGCTGTATGCTGAGGAACGAAGATCCGATTGTACGGCATCGACTGGACAGACCCGTTTCAAGAGCGTGTTCTTGTGACAAAAGCAATGGAACGTGTACGATAAACCGATCTTCAAGTAAGCTGCGATTCGGTGGCCAGGTGCACGATGAGCAGAAAGCTTGATAAACTACCCGTTCAAAAATAAGAGTTGACCTTGTGAGATTCCAAGCGAAACTTGTATTTGTTCTGCTTAGATCATAGTCCAATTTCCTTATGGTGTACCAAACCGTCACAATCTAGTAGTCAGGTTTATTCCGCCAAAAACAACTTTCGTCAACAACAAGAACTTCAAATTCAAACAGCAAAATGTCAGCCTCGAACACCCCATGGTACCAAACAACGTACATGAAGTCCTTCACCGGAGAAAATCCCTTCGCCTATTGTAGGGAAATCAGCGTAACGGTAAGTGTGATCAATTTTCAAAATGTAAAACATGCAAATACCTAATGACTGTCTAATTACAGGCTCCAGTAGTCCCAGAATTCCGGAAACGGTACCACGCCAACATGCAAACTACGGGGCCGTTTAAGCATCAAGTCTTCGTAAGCCACTGCATTCGAGGGCCGCTGGCACCAATGGAATGCTGTCCCCATACTGAATACGGGGATTACGTTGGTAATCTGGGGTACCTGAGATTGCAAAAGACGCATCCTGAACTTCCGGATTGTGTGTTAAATTTGAAGATGTAAACACAAATTTCTATTGAAAATTAAAAATATATTTGGATTTTTGTCTGATGTCGAGTTCTGGGTCAATTAATTGCTGGATAAATGCTAATAACTGAACAAATAAGACTTCATTAAAATTTTTCAAGATTTTGAACATTTTAAAAACTTATCAAGAGCTTATTTCAAAATTTCCACATTATATCTCTGTAGTTTGTCTTGTGTCTCTAGAGCTTAACGATTGCAGAATGCTTCGAAGGTACATTTTAATCGCTCTACAACGGTTTTTTTTCAATTGAGAAATTTATTTAATTTTTTCTTGATCTTTGAACCGCATGTTGGTTTTACAGTTAGAATTTGAAATGGCACTTGTTTCGTAAGAGATGGGTTTCCTTATTAAACCGGACAAGTACAACAGGTTTCAATTGGTACTTCGCAGGGCAGGTACTTCCGGGGACAAGTCTTGTTCTCGAACGGATGATGAGCCATGCGGAATGTTGTCGTCATAGCTCTGATGTAAAGGTCCCGATGTTCGGGCGAAATAGATTTCTGAAATGTTTACCTCCATCTAAAACATCTAATTGTAAAACACATTGAACGTTAACTTACTGTTTTATTTCCATGTCCGAAGGACATAAAATACGTGGAATTTAGCAGTTCATCGTAACGGTTAAACTTTTTCGTGTACATCTTCTTGGACAGCGACTTGTTGGACAGCAGTTTGTTGATTTGTTTCGCTTGTCTCGCTTGTTTGGTCACTAAATCGTAGCCTACTTGTAGATCGGTTTGGTGTACAGGTTGGCTCGTTATTATCGTAAGAACGACACAAACTCATCCTGGAACAGGGTCTATCCAATCGATGACGTTTAATCGGATCTTCGCTTCTCAACATGCAGCTGATGCACTGAGACTCCGCATTGGAAACTCGCTTCGGTCTCTGACACGGCATACATCGGCACTTAAACGTTTGAAACTGTCATGGCTCAATCCGTGAAAGTTTTGATAGGAATCTGCTCGTGGTCTTCTCATGAGTGTTGGTGAAAGTCGGTCCACCGAATGCTTCTGTTTGGGGGCGTTGCAACACTTGCATCGGCAATGGCAGTCACGTCGAGCCACTGAAGAACTTGGTGGACTGGTGTAATCCAACTGTCGGATCGAGCGGATCCGAGAATTTGTGCTGCAGCAAGAGGACCGGCGCGATGGTGGTTCAATTTGCGATACGTTTCTACCCGTTCGGACGCAGCGGCAAATTCGGTGACACTGGCTGCAGGGTTCCGCGTAACGATGACTTCCATGTCTAGGTTGATCTTGATCGTCGCAAACATCTGCAGGTGGAGTGCTGAAATCCGAATGGTAAGTTGTTCGGTAGTGAGACATATTGGTAGGAGGAACGAGGGATTTTGAAACTGTTGTGATCCAAATGTGGGCTACTTCGATATTTTTGAGAAGAATTGGTATTTACACCCACTGATCTGAATGAACTCCACTCAGAGCAAGTTCACTGGTGTGCGGAAAAAGTGGTAGAAATTTTGTCACATTTAGCACATTTTGATAATTTTTCCATGCAAAAACATTTTCAAGATCTGTGGCCTTCAAGTTTTTTTTTGCAACACGTGTTGTATTTTCGCATGCTGTGATGCAGAAAAAGCAATATTTCTATCACATACGGCTGAAATAGAAACAGTGTTGCAAAAAAATTCAACGGCCAAAGATCTTGCAAACATTTTTGTATGGTAAAATTTTCAAAATGTCAAAATTTCTACTACATTTTCCCAACACCAGTGAACATGCTCTCACAGCATGCAGGTATTCGCACATCATTGACACAGGATTCACAAACTATTGGTGATCAAAATTTTTTTGCCGATTGACATTGTCCTCCCAAGGATACGCATTGCGCCGTGGGAAATCAGTTTAAAAAATGACAAAAATGACAAAAATGACAAAAATGACAAAAATGACAAAAATGACAAAAATGACAAAAATGACAAAAATGACAAAAATGACAAAAATGACAAAAATGACAAAAATGACAAAAATGACAAAAATGACAAAAATGACAAAAATGACAAAAATGACAAAAATGACAAAAATGACAAAAATGACAAAAATGACAAAAATGACCAAAATGACCAAAATGACAAAAATGACAAAAATGACAAAAATGACAAAAACGACAAAAATGACAAAAATGACAAAAATGACAAAAATGACAAAAATGACAAAAATGACAAAAATGACAAAAA